>NC_054550.1:25855244-26002744 GCF_017654505.1 Polyodon spathula
CTCGTTTCCCATTGTGTCATCTGGCCTTTTAATTAATATATATCTGCAGAGAATGTGAAAATTAATTTTCATAGGACCATGTTTGTGCTTATTGGGCCTGTCGTAGCAAAAAATAATATTGGGTGGATTTGTCATGAGGTACGTTTTGGTTCTTGTCTCAAGCTAATGTTACTGTATTTCAGTTTAAGAAGTGCTGTCCGGTGTGAAAAGTTAATTTATGATTCACTTCAAACATTTAAGCACAATTTGAGACTCTTACAATACAAATAGAAACTATCAAAATGAAAATAGGGAAGTAACTGAGCCTGTCGCAGAATGACACCAAACCAGTGAAATTTGAACAAATAGTGCAGCTCCAAAATTCAGCAGCACACATTACAATCACAGTGACAAGTCCATTGATAAAACTGAGTATTGAGATTGCTTCAGAATTGAGGATCAGTATACGAGAATAGCTACATTAGTAAGGTAGTATTCCTCAGCCACTTACTGTGAAATGCTTTCCTACTGTACTGAAATGCCTCAAACACTTGAGATACAGATAAGTTCTTAATATTGCAAATATTTTGATTGATTGTAACCAACTTAATAGCGTGTGTTGACAGGCTCTTCATTTCCCAAACCCCCTGGGACTGTGGGTTGGGTGGTGCAAAGCTAATGGCAGCTGGGACTATTGATTACCACTCGCATCCATTCAGTACCAGAAAGTTGTGATTGTTAAGAGTGAAACGGTAGCTCTGCAGAATGTTTTATGTAATTGCATGGACTGCATTTGGAGATTCGGGGTTAAAACAGAGTCATTTTTTAATTGCAAAATGATTTCAGTGGCAGCTCCAAAGCTATTCCTTGGGCAGCTGTTTATCCTGATAGACAAGGCTTAAAATAGGAGTCGGCATTAGAATATTAGATTCTTTTATGATGGTTTTTGCATTTTGTGAACACACAGGAACCAGCAACAAAACAGGGACCTTTTAATGTATTATAAAATAATCCATTCAACGAGAAATTCCAGTGGACGAGAATGAACCCGAAGGGGATTAACAATTGCAGAACAAATCTGTGTATCGTTTTATATTGTGTTCAGTTTTAATGTAAATCCTGAAAGAGATACGATGAGTTTGTTGGTCTTGCAGCTTAATGGTTGAATTTGAGTTTCCTTGGTTAAAAAATGGCCACTGACCTAGACTGGCTGAGAAGAAATCTTAATAGTATGTTCTGTGTATAGATCGTGCCGAATGGTTTTCATGGCATTGACATCGGCAATATGGGATTAATACAGCATGTCCTCTGTAAAGGAAATGTGGTAGACGAACCTTTCTTTTTGTTTTGTTTTGTTTTTGTTTTCAGCTTGACTTGGTAAACACAGCACGCAAGCAGGACTGTGAAAAAGAGGGTGTTTGTATTTGACAAGTTCAGAAATAGGTCTCCCGACTCATAGAGAGGAAGTTATTTAAGCATGCACAGTGATACACTGACAAAGCTATTGGCTTTAGAAACTAAACCGTTACAGTGAGTCACTTCTTTTAAATAATTCGTTAAGTGAGGGAAATTCCATATGAAGGCAGGACAAAGACTTGTAGCCGTAATCATGACAGAACTAATTCTTACGTTTTTGTCTTTTAAGCAGTACAATCAGCTTATGGTAACATTAGACTGAATTAGATAATGGAGTCAAGTACAGGATGTTTAGAATTTAATGAGTGAGGATAGCAGATTTATTTATTTATTTATTAAGTTTTCAGACCTGTCATGTTTGGATCCACAGTAAAACAACCAGCCTTAAGAGTATTTCGGTGTGTAAGAGCGCTTTTCAGGTTAAAACTTGAGCAGAACTAATTTCACTTTTGGCATGAAGAAGATATTGATGATGGCTTATGGAACTTAAGGAGCTACTGGAGAGATTCCTGTTCTATTTATTTCAAATGTTTCATAAAAATTTATATTTAAAAATACATGAGATGCAGAAGCATGTGGGTGACTCTTGAATATACTTTAGATTTCCTCACTAGTGTATCAGATTTTCCAAGCATTGTTGATCCTTGGTGCCCACTGACCCACGCAAATGATTGTTGACCCACAATTACATGAAGTTATAGTTCAATCTTTGCTCTGTCCTGTTCTATTAACCTTGCTTTGCCTTTTGATCACTATGCATTGTCTACGTGCAGGGTTATTGAAAAAAAAAAAAAAAGGCTCAGATGTAGCGTAAGCTGAGAAGCGTGTCTGGTGCTTTTTATTACATTATAAAACTTAACTAGGTTTTATACTTGCACCAGCAGTTTTCTTCTCTCACTCATTGAGCATGAGAAAGACAGACTGAGATGCTTTTTTTTTTTTGTATAACTGCAGCTTAATTTTCTCTTGTTCCAGTCGTCTTTGCATTTTTATAAGTAGTACATCATTCTTCTACTAAAAGTTATCTTTGCACCAATGCAGGTACAGCTGTAATGTATTCTTATTCATAAATTAACACAAGCCCTAGGCTGTGGCAGAGAGGCTAAATGATTTATTCATTATTGTTGTGCTCTGAAATAAGATTCTCTAATAAAAAATGATGGAACTGTGCAGCTGCCAAGCTGTTTGGATATTGTGAATTTGTAAATTTTTTAAAACATTGGTGGTGTTAAATGTTTGGTAATAAGTGAGGTTGTCAGGTTATTTTATATTGCTGGGCTCTAAAGATTAATTCTCAAACTGAACGCAGTTGGGATTCAAGGAAACATATGTACATGGATTAGGGAGTGGTTAACATGTAGAAAACAGAAAGTACTGATTAGAGGAAAAACCTCAGAATGGAGTGTGGTAACCAGCGGTGTACCACAGGGATCAGTATTAGGTCCTCTGCTATTCCTAATCTACATTAATGATTTAGATTCTGGTATAGTAAGCAAACTTGTTAAATTTGCAGACGACACAAAAGTAGGAGGAGTGGCAAACACTGTTGCAGCAGCAAAGGTCATTCAAAATGATCTAGACAAGATTCAGAACTGGGCAGATACATGGCAAATGACATTTAATAGAGAAAAGTGTAAGGTACTGCACGCAGGAAATAAAAATGTACATTATAAATATCATATGGGAGATATTGAAATTGGAGAAGGAATCTATGAAAAAGACCTAGGAGTTTTTGTTGACTCAGAAATGTCTTCATCTAGGCAATGTGGGGAAGCTATAAAAAAGGCTAACAAGATACTCGGATACATTGTGAAAAGTGTTGAATTTAAATCAAGGGAAGTAATGTTAAAACTGTACAATGCACTTGTAAGACCTCATCTTGAATATTGTGTGCAGTTCTGGTCACCTCGCTATAAAAAAGATATTGCTGCTCTAGAAAGAGTGCAAAGAAGAGCGACCAGAATTATTCCGGGCTTAAAAGGCATATCATATGCAGACAGGCTAAAAGAATTGAATCTGTTCAGTCTTGAACAAAGAAGACTACGTGGCGACCTAATTCAAGCATTCAAAATTCTAAAAGGTATTGACAGTGTCGACGCAAGGGACTTTTTCAGCCTGAAAAAAGAAACAAGGACCAGGGGTCACAAATGGAGTTTAGAAAAAGGGGCATTCAGAACAGAAAATAGGAGACACTTTTTTGCACAGAGAATTGTGAGGGTCTGGAATCAACTCCCCAGTAATGTTGTTGAAGCTGACACCCTGGGATCCTTCAAGAAGCTGCTTGATGAGATTCTGGGATCAATAAGCTACTAACAACCAAACGAGCAAGATGGGCCGAGTGGCCTCCTCTCATTTGTAAACTTTCTTATGTTCTTAAATTGGCAACAAAAAGGGCAAGGCCAAAATGGCCTTCATATCAATACATTTTGTAAAGGGGAAGGGAAATGGTGGAAAATGATTAATCAAGTGCTCAAGTTAACATTTCCCATTCAAATACCCTTGTACTTATCATATAACAAACACAATAAAAATACTTTTAAAATTACGGCAACTGGCACTTGAATGTTGCTGTGTTTTGCCATATTGACAGTTTACCTGTGACGTCACTAGCTGGAGCGCTTCACTGGCTGGTTTGTTAACAAAGATGGTAAATCTCACAGAGCACTTCTGTTTTTTTTTTTTTTTTTTTTTTTATCAGAATTTGTAGAGCTAGAATCTACTGGTAAAAACTTTCCAGTGCGTATGATTTTGAGCTAATCATAGAGCACCAAATAGGTCCTACTGAAACTGAAGGAAAGGATTACGATTCCTGGTCCAGATAGTGAGAGATCCGTACCCTGACAGAACAACACACAGTTTCTGGTGCAGCTGCTGTAACTGTTAGGGCTGTCAGTTAAGCCTCAAAATAGCAATCGATTAATTGGACACACAATGTAATGGTTCGAATAAATATCGATGATTGTTCTGCCCACATACATTTTTGGGATTATTTTAATATCATTACAGTTAAGTAAAAGGAATAATTACGCCTGGATAGTGTCAGGAGAAAAAAAAAAAAAACACGACATTTACAACAAGCCTAAAGCAAGTTTAACATACTAAAGGAGTGTTACTAAAATATTTTTTCTAAACAGATTACAGTACTTTTGGAATGTAATCTTTATAAACTAGACATGAGCTTATGAAAACCGCCTGTTTTTTTATTTGGCGACAGCTTCAACATCAAGTATTGCATCTTAATACTGTACCACCAAACTATCTGTGAAATGCACAATGCGGAAATCCCTGCTAATAATAATAGTAATAATAATAATACATTGATTTATTGATCACAACATGCAGACTCAATAGGTCTCGCTGATACTCCAAAACTAATTGTTAGTGTATTTATTTTTAGCGTTGTTGAATGTTTTTAAATATTCATTATATAACAGCTCATTTTGAAACTCCAAAGAAGCGCAAAGTATATACAGTCAGTTTTCTTCAGTGTGCACAATTTATTTTTACAGGCTGTTTGCCAGAAATACAAGCCTGTCGTCCTGCTCTGGATACAAGGTGGCACGATTTTATTTTATTTTTTTCTTTACAGTGAATACACAGAGAGGCCTAATTACAAAACATTTTCAAAACAGATTCTCTGGCAGGTGCTAGTTACCACGAGCAGGAAAAGAACAATACGCCCACTGCTTGGCTGGCAGAAATACTGTAAATAGCAAGGCAGAACTGTGCGCGTTCAAAATTGTAATTATCGAATCAATTATCCAGAATTTATATCGATGTGTATAATGAGGGATGGAATCGATCAAAAAATCTATTTGATATAATCGTAGCAGCCCTAATAACTGCACAGTAATGCCGACCGGTGAAGAATGTGTTTGTTGTTTTGAAATTCCTTGCATACAGCACACAATTCCTGAAAAACTGTCAGGCTATAGGTCAAGCTGATCATTACTCCCCCACGCAAAATGCCATTTTAGAAATTGCATGCCTGGATAAAGAGGTCCTAGATACTGCGCAGCTGCATTTTGCAGACACCGAGCTGACTCTGCGACCTGTCGCCCGCAGGCAGCCTGTGTTTGTATTTATGTGTAAGTAATCGTGAATATTTTTTAACTACTGACTTGAAAATATTACCAAGTTTTGTAGATTGTGCAAGGCTTTCTACATTTTTTCTGGTCTTTTTTCTGAGATGGCATTATTATTATTAATAATGTTATTATTATGCACGGTAGAAATCCATGTGCTTGAAAGGGTTGTGTTCGTTGTTTTGATTTTTGTTGTTTTTGTTTCTCCTGATGCGACTTAACCATGTAAATTGTGTAATTGTGTTATTGTTTGGATCCAAACACTTTAAAACAGATGCCTCTATTTGTAGCTGAAGTGGCACTGTGGCCATAATGGCCGTGAATAGACTTACATTTTGAGGGGCATCACTGCAATTGAGAAGGGCACCCATGGCAATTGCTGCCTGGCTGGCATTAATTTCGAGCCCTGCAATTGTAGGACTTGTTGTCCTACAACTGTACTGTAGATTTAAATTTAGTTTTCTATTACTAGAATTGACAAATTGGGCTCATATTTAAATGCAGAAAATAATCTGAAGCTTTAGTAGCCTTTTCAATTTGAAACTGCATAATACTGTACCTACAGTATGTATTTGTCAGGCTATACCACAATTAGAAACCTCACGAGAATGGTCCTGTAAAAATCCATGACTTTTGATAGAGTGAAGTTTTTTGCTCTTAACTGCACACATTTCTGTGATAAGTTTGAGGAAAACACTAAATGAAATGCATTGAGTTCTGAATTTTAACCTTTGTTAAAAAGCATTACATTGTGTTTTTGAAGTCACAACAAGGTTCAGTTTAACATGGAATTGATCTACCACAGAATTTTAAAACGCGACCAACTCAAGGGAATGCTCCAGTAACTGAAAAAAAAAGTCTGCAATGATCACAGCATAAATTTAATTATCAAGTCATAATGGAACTAATTTTATTACAGAGGCCTTTAAATGGACTCACATGTGACTCTCTTCACTGTACAGTATGACCCCCACTGTTGAGAGCTTATCTGCCATTTACACCTACTACACAGCTGACTGACTTTCATTGTGCTTTTACACTGGCGGACAGTAATGTATTTTCTGACCTATCGCTTAGGGTGCTATGGCTTATCAAGCTGATGTGGAGTGCTGGATTTTGCCACAGAACAAGCCTTGAGAGTAAGATGAGAAGAAACTGTGCACATAATCTATAGGGGACACTACTGAAACCAATATCATACGGTTAATCGCTGTGTGTTAAAATCACCGAGTGATGCAATGCTAAATTAATGAGTTCATACAGCAGTTAACTCTAATATTCACAGTTGTTTTTTTTAACAGTTTCCCCTTATGGGCAATTTTCTTTATTGAGCCATTGTGTTCCAGTACCAAAATTCAGCACGCTAATATTAGCAAGCTATGTGTGGATATATAGCTAAAGCTTTGTTGTCACCTTATTCCTCATAATGGCCTTTAAGATAAAGGGATCCATATACAGTAAATGATTAATACACTTTGTACAAAATGATGCAAATTCTCATTAATAATGCATTTGTAAAATACTGTAATTTCATTTGTCTGTGCTTAATTATGTATTTTGTTCTGTAAAGTTATGTCAGATGTTTACTGTATAACTGCCTGATTCAATGAATAATTTAAATTGATACATTGCATTATTAATGCATAATAAGGTCTTATTTAAATAAAATGTTATCCAAACAACCCTACGAAGTCTTGGGGTCTCCTCTTCAATTGTTAGATGTAATTCATCACTTTAATGCTGGTGTGGATGTTGTTTATTTATTTTCTGATTGGTGACTTTTGTTGCAAGTGCTGAGTTTGTGGTCTTTGATTTCCGTTTAGTGCCATCCTGTCAATGAATTTTGAGAACCATTCATCCCGCTGTTTGGCTGCTCTGGAAAGTTAAATGGAGAGCAGATGTGTTATGTTGCAGACAACAGCCTACAGGAAGGCTTTTCTTTTGTTTTGAGCCCAGCATTCCAGATTTTACTGGGATGCTGTTGTCGGCCCAATGCTGTTGTCACTGTTCCTGAATTTGATAAGCTTGTAATCTGTCTGCACAGTGCTATTGTATTGTACTCTCTGAAATGGCATTTGTTCCCTTTTCAATAAACAAGACCTATGTTTTTGGTGTATATACTTTCATTAACCCTTTGCAGTCAATTTATTCATCGCTCGTCAGGCACGTCCGGTCCAATTTGTTTCACACATGCTGTTTATTTTATACAAGCTGTTTTTAATTTATCCCCCCCCCCCCAAGAGTAAAACAGGTTTAAAAGGCAGTGCGTGGCAAAAGGACATCAGTACTGCATTTCCAGCCAAGCGCCACCCCTTGTTCGCTGTATTTTTCACATACCTCTTTATAGACATGCATACTAATAAATCCTCTCCTGATCACTCGTTTTATCACCAAACTCCTCAATAATGCGATCAAAATCATTATTTTATTACTATAACTCTCAAAAAGCTCTTCAAATGTCAGTGATATTCTCTGAGCGCTGGATGCGGAAGCAGCTCTCTCCTTTGTTTGTGTCTGTGTTATCTCTGTGGTGCATGGAGCTACCTGTATTGCTCAGGTACGCCCCTTTTTTCGGCCTCATTTGACTCCTATCGGTCCCTCTCTGCCCTTGAAAGGTTTTCTCAGCTTTTTCCGGAAAGGGTTACAACTGCTTACTCTTCATGGATGTGAGTCTGTACAGTTTTTTTTTTTTTTTAAACACATGGCAATAATTAGCAAACTTATAAAGCAATAACATACTTGAAGGTTTGTGGTTGTACTGAGTCAAATGTACAGTATCACCACACATGTCCAGAACCACTTACAGTTTTTAATTGTTTATGCATTGCTACTAGGTCATAGCTAAAATCAGATTTAGATAGTTTTTTTTGTTTATGTGCAAATCATTGAAGATACCCTGACTTGCCTGAACTCCCTCTAGACACACAAAGAGCCTCAGATCTAAACTAATGGAAGCATACTAGACTGCATTCTTTGCTGTTCTCTATAAGCAACGGGACACTTAAGTTTGCAAGGAAGTGTGTCGCCCCCCCACCCCTCCTCTCTAACTGACCCAGACAGCAGTCTCCCTGTCCATCAGAGCTGTCTGAAGTTCAAAGGAAGTGTTTCAGGAAACTGCTATGGGCCTGGCCGGGACAATCTGCTTTCAAGATCCGGTCTTCACTATATCCTGAATAACCCCATTGAGTAAGCCTACATACACAGTTATGGTAGTGGTCTCAGAAAGTTCCGTTGAATTACTGGTGCGGTCAAACTCTATTGCTGTAAGAGGACTGAGCTGAAACAGTGAGAATGAAAATAGAATAGGCTCCAGTAGCTCAGAAATACCATAGCAAAATAAGAATTTCAAAGTTTAATTTGCTATGCAAAAAAGTCCTTTTTCATTTGTTTAAAGGTTTCAGCACATCAACAAGCTGGAGATATTGCCATATTGTGTATTATGTCACTGAAGTATTTCATAGCATTTCAATACCATACAAACAGATTTAACAACATCCAGTCTTAATGTTTTCCTGAAATGGGATGGAAATCACTTGTATGGTTGATTATATCAAGGGCTTGGGTTTAACTCCTTATTCTGATCAATTTGATAAGCAGCCTGGGCTACCACAGTATTTGATTAGATGTCCTTCTGTATTATCCTTAAACTAGTACTATTCTATACAATGGGTATCCGTGTGCATGAGTGTAGCTATAATAAAATACACACAAAACTGAAATCAAATAGTTTTGTATAGGGAAGATTGAATACCAATGTACTGCAGTCTTAACCTGAAATATGCAGTGCCAGTCTAAAGTAATACAAGTTTATGAAGATAGACTATTACTTGTAGGATTGAAATAAAAACTAGTATCAAAAGAAAAAAAATGGTAATTGTAAGTTTAAAATCACATCATCATGTAGGCTAAATAGCTTTTTATGAGTGATTTCAAACAAAGCATTTATTTGCCTAAGCAGTTTTAGTATTAGAAAACAGTAAATTTAGGCCCGAGTAGAAAAAAGTCTCCTGTACAGACCTGCACTCTGAGTCTGACTTGCAGGCCTGACACTTTTTTTTAGTTGAAAGAAGAGAGAGGGGAGGGGGAGAGACGGACGGATTTCGGAGGGCCTAAATGAATTCTGATACAAGCCAGCCGGCAATAGTTTTAAAAGTATTTTATTTTTACATAAAGTACATAAACTAAAAATGGCATGGTTAGAAGGAAGCCCATTGCTGATCAGGTAGCACTTAGACTGTGTGCTATAGAATGAGCTCTGTCTATAGGTGTTGAAATCAAAACTGCATAAACATGAATGGAAGACTGATCATTTTGTGCCCAACCCTCATTTTTCTACCACAAAATCCATGGGCAAGGACACGTGAACTGCTTTAATTTTTTATGTGGGGGGAAGGTCTTGTTGCAGGAATGTTGTGGAGCTGTGTTTAGGGTATTAGTCAGCGCACAGCTGCCTCAGTGTGGTGCAGTGAGCTGTCGCCTCTCATTAGCGACACGTAATCCAGGCTTCCTCTGTGATCGAGAATCTGTCACAGAGTACAGGCCACCAGATCATTGGCAAAGAGAATATGGGGAAACAAACCATTTAACAGTAGGGCCTTTATGGAGGGATTATTAAGTAGCAACTGTGTTTGTTTACAGGCATGAAAAGTTGTTACAAAAAGGATAAATACAAACATATCACTTGAAGGTGGGGATGTTTGTGATTATAAAGTATGCCTTGTAGAATGCCTCAGTTAGGAACCACAATTGTTAAGCAGCTGCTGTGCTGAAGCCCCACTAAATATTCATAAAAAGCCTCAAACTGAACTTCAGAAAATCCATGTAGTCTCTAGGCAAGTTTTCATTCCCATCCAGTTTTGAGAGTGCCAACAAAGGTACCAAAGGTGAACCAGTCTGATCTGATGCAACCAAGTAATGTAAAAAGGAGTGTTACTGACCAGATTGCATGTACCGTTTCCCACTATTTTTATATAGTTTTTAACACTTTTTTAAAATATAGATTCAATAAATGGGAACGCCCAAAACGAAGATTACATTTACAAACTAGACAGGATTGAAATACAGTACCAAAGTACGTACACGCTTGCCTTGTGGTGTACATTGTGTGCAAAGATTAGGACTCGTAGGTCTAGAACAATAGCTATTGGAATACAAATATTCCAATCGTTCGAGATTGTAGGAATGTCTGTCACTGGATTGCACTTGACCAACCTATTTTTCCATTATTGTACTGTACATGAAAAACACAGAAATCCCCATGGTCCCTTTTTCCCCCCCCCCCCCAATGTGGTTTCTTCAGTTTAATGCCACAGAGTAAGCAGTTTAGCTGGACTTTCCCTCGTCCAAGCAGCTGCAACGTTAGACTAGCTCTTGGCGTGATTTGTGTAAAGGCTTGTTTAACTGAGAAATCTCTTGAAATAGCATTGCCTCCAACCATCCGTACAAGTGAATGGTTTTGTGTTGAGCTTGGAAATACACAGTAAAAGATAAAATATGTTTGGATTAAAAGGGTTTTAACTTTGGCAGCTCCAGTTTGTGATGGGGATGTCTTTTTTTAAATGTATTTATTTTTTTGTTTTGTTAGACAACCAAGTCAAAGACAATTAGGCTTTATCGGACAAGTGATAAACAAAGATCACTTTACATAGGAACACAGGCTGGCATAGCACAATGCAGTGAGTATGTGATTACACTTTGACTTGCATAAATTGTGTAAACCATGCTGAACTCTGGAAGGAGCAGAGTCCTGTGGTTTCTCAGGGTGCTGTTGCAAAGAAAGTTGGCGTGTCAACATTGCAGGTGTCTCGCCTTGTGATCAGATGGGATTTGATTATTTTTGAGTTCATGTAGAAATAAACTTGTTTTTTTTTTTAGTTTAGGAATAAAAAATAAAAATAAAATGATTGACTCTTGATTTTAAATGAAGTATTTAACATTTAATCATAATGTGACGTCATTTCATTCTTTTCATTTGGAAACAAATTTAATTGGGACAGCCACTTTATTCGGTATATTTTTGCTTCCCCCCCAAGGCATCCCAATAAAGTGGTGCTGGCTGTACTGTCTGTGTGCTTTCAATCAATGTTCCAAATCCAGTATTTTATTTGGCGCTAATATTGAGAGGCCATCAGACACCACAGGAGTACAGCCAAAGATAAAATTCACTTGAAAGCCAAGCTTTTCAATTCCCTCCCTCAAGGGGTTTGTCCAGGGCAAGGTTGATGCTTATTGGCTCAGGCATTGTGCAGGGAAGCTTAGTGCTGTGGTTTCCTTTACTTACCTGATCTGTGTCTAAATAAACGAGAATGCATTCCTTGAGATGGAATAGCACCTTACATAACAACTTGCCATAACAAAATGTAATCATCTTGTTAATTGTATATATGTGTTTTAAGTGGTTTTTTTTGTTGCTGTTTAAAACCCGTGAAACATGTTTCTAAAATGTTTCTTATTTCTGTTGTTTTTCCAGCTAACCCACCACCCACGCCAATCTAAAGCTTCCACATAATAACACACTGTTGTACAGATATCAGTAGAGCTGGGACAAATATCAGAATATTCGAACGAATATTTTTGACGTGTATTCGGATACAAAAATCAGATGTTCGTATGCCCTTCAGATGACAAAAATACATTGCACTTATTCACCAGAATTTGCTATATAGGCCTATATATAATAAAAAAAAAATAATAATAAAAAACACAGAATCAACACAGCAACTCTTAAGCCTATATTTTTAAAGTTTGACAGCAAAACGTAAACAAACTACATTATGCGCGCACGCTATGGAAAGCCATCTGGGATAAAAATGCGTTCTACTGCTTTAGAGCGAGCCAGAAAAAAAGCAAGCACGTCATTCTGAAATGCCTCGCTTAAACAGTACCCAACTTCCTGAAAATGTTGTGTAGTGATTATATATATATATATATATGAAGTTGTGACTTTCTGTTATGTGGAATGTAATAAACGAGAACCAACGCCATTTCCATGTTTGTTTTATTTGAAGTGTTAGTTAAATTTCAGTTTTCGTTTGCTTGTTCGGTTTCATAAAGGCTGAAGTAAACCTCATGTTAATACTTTATGAAAACGTGCCTGGCCATTGTTTACTGTGAAGAAACAGCAATGGCAAGGAATGAAAAAAATAAAATTAAATGCGTTGTCAACTTTTATGTACTACGGTGCCCCCTCGTTATAATGCTCTCGTTTATAACACGCCTCAGATATACTTGTGATTCATGCAGTATTTCAACAGTAAATACAGTACTGGTGTTCAATCTGTGAACAACTTCTCAGTCTAACTTCTGTTTCTGTCTCTTTTGATACAAAACCTGAACTGAAGAAAATCTGCACTGGCACTTTTAATATAACACAGACATCTTATTCAGCATTTGTTTTATAACGAAATAAATATTAGCCCTGTTACGTGGTTATCTGTCCTGATGTATTTACTTTTTTGCTGCGATAGGAGCTACGGCTTTCTCCGGGAGACCAGACGCTTCAGCCCCGCTCCGACAGCCGAACCCGGGGCGAGTCCATACCCATCTTCCAACCTGCTCTCCTTCTCGCACTTGGTTTGATTGTCTCTTCGAACTGAACTTCCGAACGCCGTTTAACCAGGCTATTTGCAGTTTAAAAACTGCTACTTAAAATGATCCATGAGTGGGAACGTGACACTTTTTTTGTGATTTATTTTTTTATTTTATTTTCTGATTTAAAAGATTATATGGTGCTTTATGCATGGTTAATTCACGGAAAGTGAATTATGGTGCATTTACAGAGAGGGAGTTATTTTATTTTGTATTTTAGTCACATGATGTGTCCGCAGCGCCCCCCCACCCCATCCCCCGTTTGTAACGCTCATATTGTGTGTCCCCCAAGGCCCGTGTTATAGTGAGGGAACACTGTGTTTATTTCAGGAATAAACAAAATAACGTTTAGCTTGAACCGCTATTTGGCATCCTTTGTTTTGTAGTGAATTCACTGGGGTAAAGTAAGTCCTGCATAACTTATTCTTTATGCCTGGGATATTTTTCTGTTTTAACGTGTTACATATTGTAAGGTCTTGCTGTAAAATAGACACACACAGGGGCCACGGCCACACACCCTGCTCTTGCTACTATGCTGTCTCTGCCTGCGTTCAGAGCAATATAATAGCTTTTATTACTTTCTGAAAAATGAACGAGTATTCAAACAAATATTTCAGTTATGAGCGAATATCCGAACATGAAAATTCCGTGTTCGTCCCAGCACTAGATATCAGTAAAAGCATTTTTCATTGTACCTTATTCATTCAAAATCCTAGCACAATGATGGTTTACACAGACCATAGACCAACAAAGAAAGCTGGGCACAGCATGTCTAAACTAGACTTGTAAACAATTTTCTTCATTATGTCGCAGTCACTTTCAAATTTCAAGTGTTATTGCAGCGGGACATCGAAATAAGCCGTGTTAATCAGTACTTTAAATATTCTGAAAAATGAAACGGAATAGAGACTGCACACTGCCTCTTCTCTGGAACTGTTTTCTCCATCACATGTAGTTTTATATATACTGGAGGAAACCCCTCCCACAATATGGTTAATTTGAGCTGGAATTTTGTATCTCTGTGATCTCCTGGTAAAGGTACCACAGCCTATGGGGTCAGTCCTGCAAGTAGAGGTGGGGCGTGTGGCAAGGCTAAGTTTAATGTGTAGTGTAGTTTTGTTTCTCCTTTTTGTGTTTTTGTAAATTTAGGCAGACACTCCATCTGGGACATGATACCTACTGTGTTTGGTTTGCGGGGAAAAGCAGCTGGGGATTGGTCAGCTGTGGATCCCTAACCAGTAAGTGGGCTTGTCCTGGAGGAGCAGCTCTTGATTAAAGGGAGCAGCTGACACAACTCCCAACGACGAGCCAAGAAGCAGGGCCACCCACGCTACCGGACAACAAACCTGACTTTTGTGAAAAAGGGAAAAAGTATACGAGGTGTGTCGACGCTTGGTGTCTACACAGCAGCCTTTTGTTTCCTAGTTTGTTTTCAGTGTTTTTTTGGGAGTTTTTTTGCCTTTCAGACACTTGTTTGATCACCCGTGAGATCACCCCATTGCTGGTAATCGGGTGATATTTCCTGCTCGTTGTGAATAAGCCCTGAGTGTCTGTGCCGTGTTACATCCGCAACTTCTGTGTCCCTCCACTCTGTCACTGTATTACCCACAATCCCTATTGCACACAGAAATGTCAATAATATAAATTGGCTATACGTGCTGCATGGGACTGGTGCTGGCTTGTGTTTGGCTGAACAGACTGTTGGAATTCAAAATAATGTATGGTTAGAGGTTATGAGTCGCCAACAATCTCTCATTCCTGTTCAATTAGGGTGCACTGCCTCTTTACTGGCAGGGAGTCAGGTCGTCTCTCATTTTGACTGACAGCCCTCAAATCTTGTAGTATAATTGGTAATGCCTGTCAGACTAAACCGTTGCCTTTGATGTGTGTTTAATTCAAGCCTTCCTCTGCAGACACAGTAGTAAAGCTCACTGGCCGTCTCAAAGTAGTATGCGTTTGTGAGCTTATCATAGGAAAAACAAACGCACAATTAATTCCTGCCAGCTTAACCTTTATACTGTACCATGGTGAACTAACTGTTCTCTGTGGCCCTAAAATATTTATCAATTAAGCGAAGTACATGAGCATGCTTAGTTTTCCTTGTAGCAACTTATAACAGTAACAAACTGTGTTGTAGTTTATGATAAGTCTATAATGGATGCCCAGTTCAGTGATGTGCTGAACCTCCATAAAGTTGTTTTGCGAGATGTGTCCTTCAATATTTACTACAGCTAGTTATACCAAAACATTGAAAACATTGTTGTTCCTATCAGTCAAATACAATATTACAACAGCAGCTTTTTAAAAATAGAAATCCTTTGAAACCTTCAATAGAATGGGAAACAGAAAATAATCATTAAAAGTATTACAATTCCCTGTTTTATTGTGCCGAGGATCTTTTTTGATTCTTTAAATGTTTTCCCTTTTTAACCAGGATATGCAAACATTTCCAATACAGCCCTGTAGGTAAACTGTTGCATCCTGATTCCTGTCATGTCACGTGGTCAGCCTGACCATTGAGTTTGATAGAAACTCGTGTAGTGATTAGGTACAAGGAACTAGCAGCATCTTTTTAATCATCTCCAAATTGAAGGAAGTTTGACATTTTTAAATGCCATTTTATTGCATTTTATTCTTTTGAACACCAAATTGGATAAGTGTGTCTTTGTTTTTTTTGTCCTATTGTGTAAAAATACCCATCATGTTGTCTTAAATAATTAAATGTTTGTTCCCACTCTTTCAGGAATGGATGACGTGGATACAGTAACAAGTCAAAAACAACACTAGGCAGAATGAAGGAGTGGACCCAGCAGCTGATGTGAAGAAAATGGGTGTTAATGCTTCTAACTACCCTAACTCGTGCTCCCCTCGGACTGGGGGAAACTCACAGACGCAGCAGACATTTATAGGTACAGTAAAGCTCTTTCATCCTTACCCCGCCCCTTTCCTCCTTAATGTCTTCACTTGTGTAAGGAAGCAATCAATTGATATTTGTATATGCCACTGTCTTATTTCCCTGATGTAATTTTAAAGTATAATGTTACCATGTTAAGAATCTTATCTAGGCTGTACTTCATAGTACATCATATTTCTTGACAAGGCAAGTTCTCAAACCCCATAGAGTTCACAGAAACGCTTCTATCATTCTATATTCAACAAATATTTTGGGAGAAAATGGCTGGTGCATGGAGATTTGGTTTAGGTTCCACGGTCCTGATCAGTCATGCAGCAAGAAAATAAATAAGAATATTTAAACATTAAACAAATGGGGAGGGAGGGAGGGAGAGGGGAGTGGATACTTTGACATTCCATAAATCATTATTCTTAACCCTTTGTGGTCCATTTATTCAGCGAATGTCAGACGCATCAGGTCGAATTTATTTTCACACACGCTGTTTATTTTACATGCACTGTTTTTAAAACTTTTTTTTTCAGAGTAAAACTGGTTTAAAAGGCACTGAATCGCAAAAGGACACTCATTACTGTATCGTTAGCCAAGCTCCACCCCTTGTTCGCTATGTTTTTCACGTACCTCTTTATAGATATGCATACCGATAAATCTTCTCCTGATCACTCATTTTATCACTGAAGTCCTTCTCAAAAAGCTCTTCAGATGTCTGATATTCTTTGAGCACTGGATGCAGAAGCAGCTATCTCTTTGTTTATGTCCATGTTATCTGCTGTGGTGCATGGGGCAATCAAATACGCCTTTTTTTTTCCGGCTTCATTCGTCTCCTATCGGTCTCACTCGGCCATTGAAAGGTTTTCTCTGCTTTTTCCGAAGAAAAAGCGACTCCCTGTGCTTTACGTCTTTTTGATGATGTCGGACAGGGTCCGACATCGGACTGAAAAGAGAAAATTGTAATGTCGGACCTGGTATGACATAGGACCGCAAAGGCTTAATAACAAATACAAAAATAAAACCTGTTCATTTTTCCTTAGTGAAATGTAGGCTAAACCATATGAGTTTCTAGGACAAAGTAATGGCTGTTGCAAGTCTGCCTACTGAACTTTAATGGAATTGATGCTCAGTTTAAACCAAATGAATTCCAAATGTCAAAACACTACAGAAAAATAACTACCAAGAATTAAAAAAAAAAAAAATGTATAGCTTTAAACCGTGGTGGATAGCTGGTGAAAATCCAAGCCACTAATTAAATTAGTGTCTTGCATTTAATAGTCAGCCATTCATCCAGATCTGCTTGCTTGTAGTGATGGTTACTTGTCATTTTCACTTGGCGCATATTTCTCTCATTAGGATAATTCTTTGCACGTAAGTGCCCTGTAAGCAGGAACTCTACGTCTGTATTGGTTAGTGCTTGAAAACTCCTTGTTTTGTGATTCCTGTGTGAATAACACACTGAAAGAGAACGTTATCCAAGGCAAACTTGGGGCTTGAGCAGGAAGCTTCTCTCTCTCTCTCTCTCTCTCTCTCTCTCTCTCTCTCTCTCTCTCTCTCTCTCTCTCTGTCTCTGTCTCACAAACTTTCACTTTCAATTTAAGTTTGTTGTACGATACAAAAGTGGTCCAAATAACTACAGATAGTAGTATAGTTGGAAAAAGTGCCTGAAAATTAAATGAGGTGTATGACCAGTAAAAAGCTACTGTAGAGTATATAAATAATGTTGTTTTGAGTATCCTCACTTGTTTGAAAAGTCTGCCACATAACGTGAAGGAACCCAGTGTTTACATCTTTGGGAACATTTAGGGACATTTCTTCAAAGCTGTGTTTAATCTAAGTAAAACAAGTTAATTGGATCTCCTAATAGTGTAATGGTAATTAACCTTGGTGTCATTAAGCTGCATTAATCTAATTCATGCTTCAAAAAATGAAGTTCAATTACCTTTGCAAATGAAAATCTAAACCTTTGATTGAGACTTCCAGAAGTGCTATAAAGGGAATATAACTAATTAATTTGTTTCTACTGTTTTAATAGTGTTGCAAAAGTAGAACTTTTCCCAGACACAGCGAATGAATGACTAAGTCACTCCTTGTGTAGTTGTTTTTTTACTTAAGACTTGCAGTACATTGCCTCTACGTGCTGTTTACAAAGTGGTATACAATTAATTAACCAGAGTTAACACACACTTTTGGATTTCAGGTCTGAATATCTTAATTTTACAATATACTGATTTCTGAAAGTGATTTTAAAGTTAACTCAAACTGAGAGCTAATGGAGGGTCAATACTTGAATTTGATATCTAATGTAGCTCTGCATGTTCTGAGATTTTTGTTTGTTTGCAATTTGCTCTTGAGAAAATAAAATTGCATTTTTTAAACTAATTTTTATAATTGTGTCATTATCATATGTAGTTTTTAGCCGCTTAGAAAGTGAGTACAGATCTGAGTGAAATGTTTGAGAATTGATTTTACAGAATTGTTTCTATAGTTGCATGTGTCTTGTGAATGAACATTAATATGAATTAATTCGAAGCAGTAGTTTTACATTTTATACCCAAGAAGATTTGAATAGCAAAATATGCTATTCTTTGCACAGTAATCTCCATAGGGTATAGGTCTATAATTTAAATTCTATCCCCATCAATGTTTTAACATGCAGGATTTTGCAGCCATCTGCCACCAACGTAACTACTTAAAAATTAAATCCTAAAGTGGTTCACAGTCGCTTATATTCTTTTCTCTCTCTCTATCTTCAGGAACCTCATCCTACTCCCACCAGGGCTATGGCTGTGAGTCGAAGCTCTACAGCCTGGACCACGGGCACGAGAAACCACAGGACAAGAAGAAGAAGTCCTCTGGGCTGGCCACGCTCAAGAAAAAGTTCATCAAGCGGCGCAAGTCAAGCCGCTCGGCTGACCATGCCAAGCAGATGCGGGAGCTGCTCTCTGGCTGGGACGTGCGGGATGCCAATGCCCTGGTTGAGGAGTACGAGGGCACCACTGCCCTTAAGGAGCTTAACTTCCAAGCCAGCCTGGCCCGGCCAGAAAACCTTAGATTACAGAAAGATCTGTCTGATCTTTACGAGTATAAATACTGCACCGATGTTGACCTGTTATTCCAAGACACCTGTTTCCCCGTGCATCGGGCCATCCTGGCCGCGCGATGTCCATTTTTTAAGTCTTTGCTTTCCTCTTCTCCAGAGTACGGGGCAGAAATCATGATAGACATCAACACACCCGGGATTGACATGCCCATGTTCTCTGCACTGCTGCACTATCTGTACACAGGGGAGTTTGGCATTGAGGATTCGCGCTTCCAGGACGTGGACATCCTGGTACAGCTGAGTGAGGAATTTGGGACTCCCAACTCCCTGGATGTAGACATGCGGGGCCTTTTCGATTACATGTGCTACTATGACTCGGTCCTCAGCTTCTCATCGGACTCTGAGCTTGTGGAAACCTACGCAGGGAATCAGGGCTGCCTGGACGAGGAGCTCAGGGCCCACAAGGCAGTTCTTTCAGCTCGCTCTCCCTTTTTCCGCAACCTCCTCCAGAGGAGAATACGGACCGGAGAGGAGATTACGGACAGGACACTGCAGACCCCCACTAGGATTATCCTGGATGAGTCCATCATCCCTAAAAAGTACGCCAAGGTCATCCTGCACTGCATGTATACCGACATAGTGGACCTCTCTTACGTCCTGCACTGCAGCCCCTCGATTGGTAGCCTGAGTGAAGTTCAAGCCCTGGTGGCAGGGAAGGGGAACATGAGCCGGGCTGAGGAAGCTATGGAGCTGTACCACATAGCCCTCTTCTTGGAATTCAACATGCTGGCACAAGGTACGCTACCCAAACACCCACCCCTAGCTTGGCTATGTTTACAGCTAAATTAATTTACAAGGTGTTGGGTACTGTGACTGTTGATTTGCTATGCAGTAGTGTAGTTGGCCTGCTGTTTGAATAATTCTGGGGTTGGACTTTTGGCCTATGACTTTTAGTCATACTGATGATGTGCAGTTTCATTTCTCCCCCCTCAATATTTTCATCATTACACAGTGTTTTTATATGTGTAAAGCTGATTCCCATTGTGCAGTGTTTTCTTCTTGTATTTTACAAATGTGCATTTTAAAAGGCATGTATGTGTTGACTAGCAGGTTTTTTTTTTTCTAGCAAGACAGATGGGGAACAGAGTGCATAGCTCTGGTCCACCAGCTAGTCTCTGCACGGTCAGTCCCAGCAGGGTACAATATCTGTGGACCCACAGCCTTCCAGTTTAAAAAACGCTAATGGTAACCATTAGATCATTTTGTTGGGATGCTGCATAGCAATTTTCTGTGGTGGTGTTTTTTGTTGATTTTGAAACCGGGTAACTGGTTGACCATTATTGCTACTGCGGAAAATACAGATGTTTATTTTTAACTTAAATGATTGGATATTGACTTCAACTAAAGAATCAGAATGCCTAACCATGGTTTCTTATGGGCGGGCATTCAGACTTGTTATGAAGATATCTATAGGGAGCCTATTTTTAAGTTTAACTTTGTGATGGCTTTTTGTTACGACTCGGAGATGACATGCCATTAATCATAATTTATGTTTTTACTTTGGATAAATCACCTTCCTTATTAAAGAGAGTTTGTAAATCATCAGAAGTGTTTGATGGTATATTGTTTAGGTACAGTATAGCATGTGTAGGAGATACTAATATCTGAACCTTGAGGTTTGTGAGAATCGACTGTAGGGTAGGCATTGTGGGTAGCCCTACTGGGTAGGTTAAGAGGTCAGTGGATAGAAGACAAAAAAAGTAGATGCAACAGTAGAAGTTGCAACCAACTAGGCAACAGGACTAAGCTAAGCCTGTGAACTACAAGCTAAATATTATACTGTAGAGCCACTCCCGTGACAGAACTGTAATCTTAAGGTAGTTTGATTGGACACTATTTACAGCCCTGGTCTTCTGTGTCTCATTTATAGGCATCGATCCAGACTGTTTCAAAGCTGTGGCTGTTAGCTGATCTCTAAATGCACCCCACCCCCCCACCCTCTTGTCCAATTCTGAGTCCGTAATTGAAAGCAGATCTCGGGAACAAAGCAAAACTAAATCGAATGAGCATGCTTGCAGATTCCACAGAGAACAGTTTTAAGTGAGTGGTTTACCATCGTGCTTAGCTTCCAGCAATACCACAGTTGTCTTCTTCCTGCAGCTTCAGTTCTGTGTTATTAACCTCTCATTTCATGCAGAGTGTAGGGGAGGATATTGGAGAAATTACCCCGGGGGAAATATATCCCAGAATTTCATAAATGAGATGTCCAATTTGCAGTAGTTAATAAATAAATAGACTTGTAGTAAATATAATTTTTGATAATTAACTTTTAGATCCTACTTACAGGACCGGCTTGACTTAATGTTTCTGGTTGATCCTGATCAGTACATTGTCCAGCTTTTTGTATGTTCTGTTCACAAAAGTGCAGAAAAAACTAGGTAGAGCGTGGGGCAACTTTATTTGCTGCAGTGGCGTGGGAGCAATCAGAAATGAAATGAACTTTGGGAGACCAAAGCAGAGATTGTCAATGTAACAGACAAGATAATTGAAGTAAAACTAAGTGGAGTGATTCATGGAGTTCCTGTTGTACTGGGATTATATAATGTACTGTACCACTCCTATTATAGAGTGTGAGGAATCACCCAGATAACTTTGAGACAGACAGCATGAAGGGATGGTTTTTAAACTTTTATACAAATTTCAAAAATGATTTGTATGAAATTGATATACTACCCGGTAGTGGGTCTAAAAAATGTGTGTGTGTGTGTGTGTGTGTGTGTATATATATATATATATATATATATATATATATATATATATATATATATATATATATATATATATATATAGAAATTAAGATATATTTTTTTAATTCTACATATAGCATTTCACTAAATGAACGTCCAGAAATTGATCAGATCACCGGTAGTGGGGTGGGGAGGTTTTTCTGTGTTAACATGCTGCCGCCTATCTGCACCAGCCTTAACTCCCAAATGGCTTTTTGACTACCTTGTGCTAACAAATGGAAAGGTTGTCAGCAGTACGACAAGGAGACGGAAAACAAAGAATCTCACGGTTGTAGATGCACCAGGTACAGTACTGGATGTGTTTTAAAAGCCTATGATGATTCATAGGTACCAGTGTACATCTACTACTTTTTTACTGTGTGGTTTCAATAGGGACAAAGCACCATCACCTTTTTAGGGAGCCTTTAAAGTGTGGTACAGCCCTCTGTAGAGGATCAGACTGCCAGTTTCTGAAGGTGATTTTTTTTAATGGATTTTTGGCCCTGTCCACACATTATCGATCTTGAGAACCGTATTGAAAACATTTTAATCTAGCTCAAAGCGTTCACACTAAAGTACTATTTCATGTTTAGTCTGGCTTAATGCGTACAAACACCATTAAAATTGTTTGGTTACAGTTCCTAGCAGTGCAGTGGACTGTCTGTCTGTTTACAACCTTGCAAATATAGAGCCCATGCCTACGCAAGACATAGTGCTGCTTAACGTGAACATTCTGGGTTTGTTTCTTAAATACACGAGGTATCGGCAATGGAGAAGGCAGCAACAGTCTCGCCATAGGCAAGCTTTGCATAGGCTCCTGCACTCGGTGTTCTTTCAAAGTCTTCTTGCATAAATATGTATGTTTCGTTTTGAAGTTGAAGTTCTCCTTGAACAATTTCATCACTCCAGATATCGCTCCACGATCCACCATTTTACAACAAGCTTAAAAAATAGCATAGCAGTATTGATAGACGTTCTCAGTTACTCCGCGCGCCAAAACATATCAAAAGTACTTTTAGGATATTGGAGAAATGCACAAAAAAGGTAGTTTGGTATTACAGCATCCACACTTCTGACAAACTGCACTACCTCATGCGGTCTAATTTAGAACCGGACTCGAGACTAGCCCCTGAGGTGGTCTCCAGTACGGTATTAAACGCTGCATAGTGTAGACGCTAACCGTATTTAGCACTTTTAAGCTAGTTTTAAAGGCAGTTAAATCAAAACTTTTTTTTTTTTTTTTTGACAGAATAGGATTTTAAAAGAGGATGTTTAACAGACTGAGCAAAGACCGTCTTTTAAATGTATTTATCAAATTAACAGTTTAAAAAAATGATCAGATGTGGAATTCACATTCTTGCTGGATAAATGATAACACGCTGCTTCTTGCATGTTTAATGATGGTGTCTGAAACTACAGTAAAGGATTGCTTCAGGGAAATGATTGATTGAATTTTGTTTTTTGTTTAGAACTTTTAAATTCAAGTAATGAACAGCATTCATGCTCTTTCAGCTGCACTGCAAAATAGTCTAACTTCAGAAGTTATTGAGTGTTTACATAAATAGTTAATTGAATGCTGTATTGCTTGGAATACATAACGTGTAATTTACCAGATTTACGTTTATTTATTGAAGACGGGTGAGTAATAATTAATGATCTCAAATTGGCCTATTTTTGTAAATTCGAATCTGTTAACAAATTCAATAAAATAAAAAAATGACATCTCTTTTTTTTATATAATTTTTTTGCAACAAAGAACAGTGGCCAATATCCCCAACAAATACTGTAAGGGATGTGCTGATGCTTGTATTTTTGTATTTTCCATTTTTACTGCCCTTCTGCCATACTGAGGTTGTACAGTGCGTGTTACCTTTCCTTAAACCTAATTCAAGAGCTGCAGCTGTGGAAACTGTCAATATTTATCAGAGATTACATCTTGTCCAGTTCTATAGTTCCACAATTCACTACAGAGATGATGCATTTCTAAGGAAAGTGAAATACAATTATTTAATAGCAAAAGTAGAAGAGAAAGGCAAGACAAACAACTTAAATATAAATTAGTTTTGCTCACATAAGGGTTCTATATTAAATCAGTCAGATTGTTATCAATTGAAACTCAGTAATTGTACAAACAAGCATTGTTGTTTTTGTTTTTTTTTGTTGAGTAATTAATGCATTTTATTCAGTTTTAATTAACATAGACTTCAAATTACTCGGAAAATACGAGTATCGGTACATGCATAAACGGTATAAAACACTGAATGTTTGTGGGCAAACCACTTTATTTCAGAAACCAGTTAATACTGTGCCTACCATACTGAAATGCAGAGTAGAATAAGCTAAAGCCAGTTTGGAGAGTGTGGGTCACTAACCTATTTTCACAGAGTGGAAATGATGGGGCCATTTATTTTTTTTGTACTAATGAATTTGTGTGTATAAAAAATTATCTAGAATGTACTGGAGAAACCACTTAT
Source organism: Polyodon spathula (assembly GCF_017654505.1). NCBI lineage: Eukaryota > Metazoa > Chordata > Actinopteri > Acipenseriformes > Polyodontidae > Polyodon > Polyodon spathula. The sequence goes on from NC_054550.1 coordinate 25,879,517, forward strand.
TTTATAGGAAATACCGTACTGTAACATTTAGAGGTCTGTAACTCGGTAATTTGAATAAGCCAACAGGCAATAAAAAAATTCTCTGCTGTCACGATTACATTTCGCCCTTTTTATATAAGGGTTTTTCTGGTGCTTTCGTTTCTTGGCGAGTAAGTACTCTGCATCGAGTATGAGCAAAATTTGATTTACAGCACATCACTTGGATGACTTGACATAGAATGACTCTGTTGCAATTGGTGGCTATTTAAAACAAGTTTGCTGTCTGTTGCTGGGTCAGATGCCCAGGATGAAGTAACTCCAGATGACTCACTTATTTTCAGCTAAATGGATGGTCGGTTTATTCATGATACCCAGACATCGAAACTAGACAGCAATAACATAAAAGCAAAAAATAAAAAATAAAATAAATAAATTCCCCTTCGCTTTTAACTTTCAGCCCTTAGTGTAACCCTATATAGCTAGGAGAATTACTTCTCCTTGCAGTCTTTACTCCTCAAGGCTATACAACATCTGCCAGCAAACAGGCTGTATAGGCCTGAGCAATCCCAGCATTCCCTCAAGCCACTCCCTAAACACTCCTTATAATGCAGTCAGATAGTGCAAAGCATTAACATGTATAATCCAGTAAAAACCTTTTTGTTTGAGATCCACTGTAATATTACAACTTAAACATTTTTGAGAAGCACAACCCCTTTTAATAAAAAAACTAAAATGGAAATATTAGTAAATTATAGACTTCTCCTATGGGCTGGAAGAGGTGGGATCAAGCACAGTCTGTACACACTTTGAGCCTTTCCATTAAAACCATTAAAACCCTGTCTCAAAGGTTACCTCCACATGTGGAGGGCAGGGCACAGAACAGGTAGGCCTCAAGCAACGCCAACGTGGTTTCTTTCAAACAATCCCTAAATGTATAGGCCATATTCATTGAAAAATAATTAAATAAATAATGACACTAGTGCTTCATTGTAAATCACAACCTTACACTTTTCATTTTGATTGTAAATCTAATAATCTCCTAATTGAGTTTAGATGCCATTTCCTAAATGTAGGGCTTTAATAATAATAATAATAATAATAATAATAATAAATGCAGAAAATAATTCTGGTAAGTGTTGCTAAACACAGATGAGGTGGAAAAGACCACAAAGGAGAAATTAAGGAAATAGAAGGAAAATTTTCAGAAAGAAAAGCTGTTGACCAACATGAGAAAAAGAGGGGGAAAAAAGTGGTCCTTCCAGTCACCTAGGCATAGGTAATTGTACTTCCATAGAGTTACAACAATCCAACATTAAGGCATTATTTTAAATGTAACCTTTATGTGCATTTGTTTTCTAGTATTTTACTTCCTGTCTTGAAATCAAGAGTATAATTTCACATTGTCCATTGGAAAACAAACCTATTTTTGGATGCTGTTTTTAAATGATTTTGCTTAATTTTCCATTTTAGTTTTTGTGTGAACAGTAAAATTTCTCAGTAGTCATCGTTTTAGTTAGGAATGGTTGAACAGTTTCAGAATAGATTTTATGAATTTATTATTACTAATCTTCCTTTTGGGTTTATTCAGTTGTGCTTGGTATTGTCATACTGTAGTTACGAACAGTAACCTTAGCCATTTATTATAATTGTTTGCCTCGTTACTGTACAGAAGTTCCATGCATCCTATCCATAGTGGTAGGAGGTTGGAAGTCAACAGAACTCTGACAGGTTTCTCTGGATCATCAAGGCAGGTGTTGTAGGGGAATGAAAATACTAATTATAGCAAAAGAAACTTCACAATAAACCTGTCCTCAATGGTAGCTGTTTTTGTAATGCAGCAGTGAGTTTCCCACAGTACTCCAAGATTAAACATTATGCATAGTTGCCTGTTTGACTCTTTGCATTATTGGTATTTAATGGAGATGGAATTTTTGAAAGGTCACCGATTTGTAGTTGCCACACATCACACTGCAGCTCAATGGGAACCGCAGTCTGTGATGAACCAATTATGGGCATGATGCCAGCTAGCACAAGTCGGCCTTGATAAATGATACAGTAGATCCATGATACAGGCCAAGAGCGATTCCTGGTGACAAATACAGCTGCAGAGACAACAAAGGGTAGAAGGAGCTGAGAAAGTGCCTCTGACCTCCTGAGGTCCAGGTGTTCTTTTCTATCCTCTCACAGACTGAACCAAGCAAGCTGGTGTTGACTGGCACAGAAGTCAAAGTTGTTCAGAGCACATTAGTTTCCAACTTTATTTCATGTACTTGTACTTATATTTTGTTACCAAATATTAGAATAAGATGCACAACAAAAATAAGCGTATTAGTTCAATTTTTGGAGTTTGAATCCCAATTGTCTAAGTTATAGATTATAACATATCTATTGGTTTTAAAAGTGTGCATGTGTTTAGTCAATATTATTGACAAAAACCCAGTAAGAGCTGCTGTTTATTACATGGAAGTTTGCTCTGGGGTTTTTCTGTATTTTATATCCTCATTCTATCTCACTGCTGCAGTGGTCAATTAAGTTAATAAAAACTAGAGACCATGTGAGCAGATGTGCCCATTATGTGAACTGCCTCTCTTGTCCAAGGCTGTCAGCTTATCAGCCTATTTTCTTGTCGTTTCCCAAAGTGTAAACTAAATAAGTGTCAATTTCTATAATATAATTTTAGTATTAAATGTTTTTTTGATTTGTAGGGCATTTTATGGAAATAGTACCAATTAATGTACTGGTACTGTAGCTACAATAATTTGAGGTAGTACCAGTTTGAAATGTGTGGTAAAAGTGGGGAACGATCTCAATGTGGTGTATTGTCTAGAACTACCCTTTAACTATGTATATACATTGTGCTTCTGTTATCCCAGAGCTGCAGCTTCACAATGTTACAATACAGTGGAAACTGGTCTTCGGTAAAGTGCTGTTTAGATCGTTAAAACAGACCCCAGTATAACAAATTCTCGTCTTGACACGTTCTCTTTCAGAGGATACATTACTGTAATTGTTGGTAACATTTGCTTTATGTAGCCCCCCCCCATCATTAGATCACATTTTATAAACCCTTTAATAATAATAAAGTCAAGTTTGAATCCAAGTGCAATGGAATTAAATTTGGTTCTTCATACAGCCTCTACCCTGAATAAACTGCCAAGAAATAAGAGTATTTGTAGCCTTGCAATTATGAGATACTAGCCTGTAATTTTAGCAAAGGTTTACAAATGCAGACTTGAACCAAAGCGTCCCTATTCACTTTTGTGAAATGCCCTGTTTTCTGAGCTTCCTGTGTAGGTGTATTAATTGACCCTCTTGGCTGCTGGATTAAAAGCTGCGCAGTAATATCGGCTCTTCTGCAGGAATAATCCTGGGTTTTGTGAGAACAGCCAGTTGGCAGACATTTGCTTGGGCTCATTAGTCTGCATTTGATCTTCAAAAACACTGACACATCCCTTGGAAAACACAGCTGAAATGTAATTAGGATAAAGGGCGTAAGAAAAAGCATTGCTGTAACATGGGAGAAAGCTCGAGGAATCAATATTTGTTAATCCAGCCCATTTAGAACAGATTCCTGCAGTGACAGGGTGAAAGAGGCTTCAGACTGTACTGAAAGTGAGCATGCATGCTGGAGGGCAGCCTGCTGTTTGTTTTCTTCATTACTGCGGTCGTCGTCCGTTGTTTCCCCCCTTCCCCCCGTCTTGAGGTTAGTATAGTGGATTAAGGGGGATGAATTATTCCACAGAGCTCTGATACAATTGTTAAATGAAGATGCTTGTACAGCAGCCTGATAGTCATCACACATGAAAGCAGTAATTAAGGAAATATTTGAAAGTTTCACTTGCATCAGAACTACATTGGTTATAGCCCCCCCCCCCCAAAACAAAAAAAAACATTAGTATAATGTTTGTATAGATTGATAGATATACACACACTACAAGCACATTCATAGATTTATATAGAAATGTGAGTAGTTGCTATAGCAACAAAAGCCTGTGTGTACTGTACACCGCCACTGTTTTTGAAAGGCACTTTCCCTTGACAAATGTATGTTAAACATACCGAAATGTTGGTAAATTGGCTGTGTTGAAGAAATATGTATATACTTGTAATAGGTATGTAAATGTTTAGTTGTATACTGGAAGGGAAAGCATTTACACAGCACTGCATGGGAGAGCAAACAGTGCTGTAGGGTGAGAGAAAGTGACAAGCCTGTTAAAACGAAAGTCAAGATGGTTCCTGCTCAAGTGCTGTTTTAATATACAGTATTTAAAAAATAAACATTGCAACATTTGTTGGATTGCAAATGGAGAATTTAAAAAAAATGTAAAAATGAATGTGTACGTAACAGAAAATTCAAGATACAGTACTAAATTAATTTCATTTCACTGTATGTGTCCATATCACCTATTATACTAGTTACTTCATTCATTAGGTGCTGTACAAAGACAGAATGAACTCGTCTTTCCCTTAGAGATGGTTATTTTTTAGAGAATCCCACAGCATAATGTGTTGGGCATTGTTTGTACAGTGTATGGGCGAAGCTCAGCTCTCTGTCCCATACCTGCTGTATAGCTAACAAGAGGATCTTCAGACTCCTGTGGTCTCAATTGGAGATCTTTTGCAAGCACTTAATTTTACCACCCAATTCATAAACAGACCGGTTAATTAACAATTCTTAAACAAACAGGTAATTAACAAAATGCAGCAGGGACCCTGTGCTGCGTTATTAACTGCAGGTGCATCTGGCTTTATTGTGTTTGTGCTTCCTACGCACATCGAATGATGGGATAATGTAAATTGTACTGTATTCTTAGAGATTGATTTAGACACTGTGTGGGGAAGCTCTCTCTGCAGCTGCCCTTGTTGTAAAGGGCCAGCTGATTTCTAATAGCACTTCAGTCCCCGGAGCACGTCGCCTTTCAAGAGCATCGCTCCTCACCTATTTTATATGAGAAGGGAAGAAAAAAAAATCTCATAGTTTTTAATCATTCCTTCAGTCAGTTGTGCCTGTTGGTTGTGCTTGGAGACTTCCTCCCTTCGCTTACTTGGAGAAAACAAGTACAATATTGAAATGCTCTCCAGCTTTGGAAATGAGAGACAAGAGCTGCCCTATTAGAAAAGAAACATCAGATCAATGAGTCCTGCCTCAGTGGGCAGTGAAGTTCAGGGAAATCGAAGGCAATACAATGGTGAAAACCAGAAAGCAATGTAAAAATGAATTGTTTTGTTCCAGGATGCTCGCGAGAGAGATGTGAAGTGACCAAGTTTGACAAAAAAATTAAAATAAAAGCAAACTGGTATGTTCCATACCAGCTTTAACTTAATACAATCTCAACCTGTTGTATGCAGTTTGTGTTTGTATTTAGAAATACTTAAATTTTTTTTTTTTTTTTTTGCTGAAATTGAATCCTATTGCCAGTGGTGTCTCCAGTATCAAACCCTCCATGTGCTATAACAAATAGGATGGCTATTGTTAACTGTCCTGCAACCCTGCTGAGGAAAAGGTTCTACACATTTTTATTTCTTTCTGAAAAAACTGTTCATTTTCAATGGTGGGACCTTGTTATTGCATGTAACATAGGATATTGACCATTTGCTTCATTTGTCAGAGATGTGTTCTTGTATATACAGATGATCCTAAAGATATTTGAGCTGTTTTAATATCTTCGGATGATCATTCTAGCAGCCAATTTTTCTAATCTTCCGCTGTCACACAGTAGTGTAAAATAAAATAAAAAAATCCATAATGTGTGTGTTTCTATTTCTGAATTTTAGTAGGGAAGAAATGACCTTGGTGAAATTAAGTAAATCTGAAGGATGAATCCAAACATAAAAGAAAGCCTATAACATTGGCAATCAGGATTTGATTTAAGATTCACCTGCAGTGCATCATGTTTTCAATCCAAATTCAATAAATTATTAGCCCAAGGTTGACATGCAATATCAGCACCAGCTTGTGAGACACACTGTAAATACACCAAAAAAGAGCTACTATGGAACTCTTGTTTTTAAAGCCATTAACATATACTGTAAGCATGATGTCAATTGTAATTCATTTTTTGGATTGTCCTTTTAACTTAATTTATTGATTTGGTAATTCAGTAACATGTTCTGTAACTAGTTGGGAAATGCTAATTTCAATCGGCAGTCTTTTTTTTTTTTACTAATTTGATTGCTGAAATTAAAGGGATTGCAATTTGCATTGTCAAACTAGGGGCTTTCAGTTTACCTCAGACTTTGATCTGAGCTCCTTGTTGGTGTACAACTGATAAAAATAAATACAGAGAGTTAATAATCCTTTAATTTGCAGTGATAGGAAAGCATAACTTATGAACCCTCTCCCTTGACCGTGCAGGAACGGAGTTAACCACAAAGGCTCGGTTTTAGCTGAGCGCATGCAATGGAGTAAACAGACTTGACATTTAGAAACAGTGCATCACATCTGGATTGTGAAGTGGATTTCAGACCTCACTGCTGTAGACTGTGCTTTGGTCTGAAATCCTCTCTAAAATGTCAGATTACTGTTAGCATCTAATCCTGCTAGTAGCTAGGTAATGCGACGGGACCTGATACCCATGAAGGTGTTGGGTGTTTTTTTTTTTAATTCACATTTGTTTCCTAAAGATTTACATCATCATATCATACTCTTCAGGGTGTTTAGCTAACAGATTTAGATTTATAACTGGCAACTGATCCAACCCATAGCTGTTCCAGAGGTTGACTACTGTAGCAGAACACAGAGGTGCAGGGTATGGTTCAATACTATCTTATCTGTTGATTTGAATGTGGTTTATATGTAACAGTTGAATTACTTTGGTATGACACGTTTTGCAGCCATTACAAATTCCATTGTTTTGAAATGCATTGGGAGGGGGGATTTTAGCTTTATTTGCTTTCTTTTCCATTTGTTTATTCTCCTTTGTTTTGGCATTGAATGAGGGCAGTACAGTATGTGTGATCCCATATCAAAGACATTTTTGTGGGGATGTTCTGGGCGGAACTGCTAGATGCCTGCTGTTTTGGAATGTTGACTGTATTTATTTATTTTTATTGCCTATGGAGGGGAAACAAAACTGGCTGAAATTTGGCTTGGTAAGAGAAGAACTGCATAACCATGATACTTAAATTAAACTTGAAGCGAACTTCGCGTATATATATATATATATATATATATATCTATATCTATATATTATATATATATATATAACATTTGCTAGGAAAAAGTGAAAAGTTCAAGCAACGGCCCTTTCATCTGGGTCCCAGGACACAGAAATGGGAACTGATTTCACGCTGACGCGCACTTTTATAAAACAACAATTACAAGCTCTAAATTAAAACAAAAAAGACACATGAGAGGAAGAACCTCGTGATTGTACCCAATCAGACAGTCTGGAAACAGCATTGGCTTGTCGATTGGACAAATGGACATTGGGCCGTGTTCCAAATTTGTGTCTTTGCTCACAAGGTTTAACACAGCACTTTACCTTGACTGCTTGGAAGCAGACCACACCTTCTGCCTCCCTATGCACAGCAGCCCTGAACAGACTGGCTGCCTCTCTTAAATACCCTGCACCTGGCTCTAATTTACAACTACCATCAGGTGCAGGGGATTACTAAACAATTAAACAATTACACAATTAAACCCCATAACACCCAAATGTGCATTCTCACAAGGTTTTTAGCAGGGAAGGATTTTAACCCCCTCCCTGGTACCTTACAATATATATATATATATATATATATATATATATATATATATATATATATATATATATATAAAAACTTTATTAAAGATTAGTCGCTTATTTAAATGTTGCACCTTTGCAGCTGTCCCAACTGCACTGCATCCTGGTATAACCTACAGCATACTCAATGCTGCAATATTATAACAACCTGACGATTTCCATTGTTGCAGGACTTATTGACTGTCCCATTTGTTTGGCTTTTTATGTATCTATTACATAATGTTTTGTTGTGCCCCACCACTAGCTAGTGACTGCGGCGGTGGGGGTTGATTTCCAGTCTTCCAGTTTCACTAATCCTGGATATGCATTTGTATTCTTACAATGCTGGATCAGGAGATTGGGGTCCAAGTGGCATGCCGGGGATTGGTGAAGGAGGATAGAGGGTGTGGTTTAATGCAAAGAGATCAATGGGATTGTATGACTGAGCGCAGTTGGAGAGTGAGTGAGTGACAGAAGCTGTCTGAGTTGGAGGTAGACTGGAATTTAACACAAAGATCTCTTAAGGGGGAAACAGCACGGGGGGGGGGGGGGGGGGGGGTGTGGGGGACTGAACCTGTAACATAAATTTGCCAATTTAATTCCATTCCTTGATAGACTGTAAATAGTCTCGAGAAAGAGCTGTTTACAATGACTAGCCATGTAAGACTATGCGTGGACGTGGGTTAATTAAATCTCCCGGTTTGATCCCCTTTGTTTCATTTAGGAACATCTCATTAAAAAGCTGAGCAAAGCCTCTGTTAACCAGAAGTTCAGACATGTCTTTATTATTAAAGCATGTGTTGAAAGACTGTTTATCACGTCTTTGATATTTTCTGAATGGGTGGCACGGGTACACACCCTTAAAAGATCACAAGCATTTTTTTTCCGGGACTTGTTCTCTCCTATCTGGTTGTCTGTTATGTTGACCTCAAAGGTTCAGAACACATTACCGAAGGAAGATACTAATTTGCATAATTTTTGTGGTGATAATTTAATGAGCCCCCATATATGTGGAGGGATTGATTCATAAAGTAACTGGAACATAAATCTTTTTTTTAGCTATCTCAACAAGTAAGGTATCCAAATACATGTTTCTGAAGACACGCCTTTAGCCATATATAAACAATACCTTACTATAATCTAGAGTTTTACCACAATACCCTCCTATATCACCATCTAAACAACATTCAGATCCAAGTGAAATAAAAAGCTAGACAAACATTATATATACATTATATATTACAGTAATCCTACAATTCTGAGTAGAAATATGATTGATTCATTAGGAATGTGTTTTAAGGTTTAGACAATATTCAACTTTGATTCAATTCAGTGTTATCATATGCCACTGCTTGTTTAAACATACAAAAATAAAACTACAGATCTTAAGTAAATGCATTTGTATGTGAATATTTACAAAAATAAATGTAGATTAGTTATAATTTGTTTTCAATGTATAATCCAGCATTATACTAAGTATGTTCAAGACAAATTAACCATATATTCAGTTTTAATTAGAATTCTTAATATGTTCAACATTCAACAATGCTTTCATATTCGACAGTGTAACTCAACATAGTATTATTACTTTGATTCAAACAGAATTAATCATACTGTCTATTGTGCAATGGAGTAAACAATGGAAAATCATAAGTTGTTTAGCTACCAGTCCTTATATGTGAAGAAAGTTGAAAGAGTCTCGCAATGAAGAATTGTATAGCTTGGTTAAAATGTTTCAACTTAGAAACTTAAGATCTGTAATGTAGTCCTCTCCATTCCAGGTTAAGGAAAAAGCAAGACCGCTTTTTCTTCAGGACTCACAGTGCAACAAAACCACACTTCATGTGTGCTTAAGATGATGCTTGTATCAAGAAAGCGCCAATTCGAGTAGATTTAAAAAGCACTTTTGTATTAAGTAACTTCAGTATTCTTCAGTTTACTACTTTGTTTATTTTAGCATACTTTTTAGATTCGGCGGCAACAGTGTTTTTTTCTTCATTTTGAATTAAGAGCTTTTCTTCAAGAAGTCTTGTTGTCCAGCAGCTATGTTTACAGTTTCTGTGAAGGGGGGGGTGGGGGGACTTTGTTTCAAAAATTCAGTGCGTGAACACAGCCCTAGATTTAAACTAAATGAAATGAAATAAATTGTTCAGAGATGTTTTAACCTTTTGTACACATTTACAGTTTAATCTGGTGTTCCTGAAATTATCTTGTAATAGGGAAGAAAATGAAATTCCTATTGAATAGCAATTTAATCCATTATAGGTTTTGTTTGGAGTTTAATAAGTCGCACATTAGCTTGTTACCTAATCACTGGGGCAAATCAAGCTTGTATTAAAACCTGGAATGGGTGAAACTGCTATGCAATCAGAATCTTATTTCCATCCCTGTTTATAATATGCTTTTTTTAAAAAATATATATTATTGTCTTATTAATGATTTAATATAACCCCAGACTACCCAAGCCAGAATGCACTTCCATGGACCCTACAGTACCTGCCTCCAGTTTTTAGAGTACACATTTTGATGGATTCTGTTAGTTTTTTCTGTACTAAATGTTCTCTTAATTCCTGTAAGTTTGTTTTTATGAGGTGTTGAGGACACATAGCGCTACAACTGAATAAGAGTAACAGTAACACATACACCCGAGGAACAAGAAAGTAATCTCAGCAGACCTGCTCGCATCAATAAAACAGTTTTTTTTGTTTTGCTTTTTGCTGTTGCCTCTGTCGTTGTGATGGCCGTCAGTTACTGTCAGCTTTACTAAGCAAGAGAAGTGAATAAACTCCAATGATAAACTGTTAATAGTACAACAAACAACTTTTTTATTGTTGTTTTTTTTTTTGGAGGGGGGGGACCAGACCGTACTGCACCACAATCTCCTTTTATTCTTTTTGCTGATCTGTAGTGAACCTTGACTATCATTTTTTAAACAGCACCTGCTGCAAGTGGTACAGCAGTAGCTTACTGTCAGGCAGGTTTCAAGGGGGAGGTGAAGCTACTTTTGGGGAATTCTATTAAGTGCAAAAGCAAATGATATGCTTTAAAATTGAGAAGTATAATCATGTAGAATAAATAAAGGAGATTGAGTCTGTATTGCTTATCTGTAATTCATATCAACACTATCTCTTCGTAATGTATGTGCTTTGAAACTTTTCCTCCAGGCTGTGAAGATATCATTGTGGAGAGCATCTCTCTTGATTCTTTGATCGTCATCCTGAGGTGGAGTTCTCAGCCTTATGGGTCGAAGTGGGTCTATCGACAGGCTCTTCATTTCCTCTGCGAGGAGTTTAGCCAGGTCATGACCTCCGATGTTCTTTATGAGCTCAATAAAGATGACTTGCTTACCGCGATCCAGTCTGACTATCTACAGGTAAGGTGCCAGTAGGGCAAATAGAATGTAGAACAGTCACTTGAGAATGTGTCCAGACTGTTAATTGTTGGATTATTGCATGTAATTTTCAATGCCACTGTTCTGTGCAGCCTTTAATTGACCAGTGGTGGTAAAGAAACATGAGGAAATATATTCCCTGTGCAAAAGATGCAGAATAAGGTCATGTTATCACGTAACACACACGGCAGTTGCTTGTTGCTTGCAAAGGCAACTGGCAAATCTCGCTGCATTTCTGTTAAGATTTGTGGTCCTTCCATGTCTTCTGCTCAGCTTATTCAAACTTGAAATTCTGTTCCTCAAGGGTTAACCAAGTTAAAGTAAATAAACAAACTGCCTAGTTTTGCAAAGCTGAACGACAAGCCATTTCCTGTTAATGCAAGACCTAATCTCATTCATCTCTTAATCTCTGCTTTGCTTTATTTTCCATTTGCTTCCACTGGATAGTGCATGAAGCAGAAAGCTATGTATTTATGTTCAGTAGAAACTTCAGTTTTGTCTTCTAGTGCCAAGTAGGCTTTACTCCTAATGACGGTACAGTGCAGAGTTTCCATTGCAGGCATCCGAGACAGCTGTACTTAACGTTTGCCTCCTGATGTTTTCAAAACTGCTTACCAGATGTTTGGGGCAAAATTAGGAACACGGCAGTGTCCAAGTAACTCATTTGTTTTGTTTTGTGTTTTTCTTGGGTTTCTAATGCATCACTGTGTTTTTGGTTCCTGCCACTGTGGTATTTTAATGTAGAATGCTTTTGTGTCTTGGCAGCAGAAGTTATGCTACAGAATTATATCAGCATATTTATTTTATTTGAGGTTTGTTGAAGCCCGATTTGTTTCTGAAGAGTGTTGGTCGATAAGTATCAAATATAATCATCTCTCGATAGTAAATTATTATTATTTTTTTTTTGTTAAATGCATTTAGAATATAAAGCTACAGTAGGTTGACAACAAATAAATTATTTGTTCTGGTTTCATGCTCTGTTTTTGATGAAAAGTTGGGCATTTTATTAGCACTGTGTGTTCACTAAATACGTGCTTAGCATTATGTTCAGATCTTTTAAAATGACAGTCCCGATACTACCATTGGATGAATATACTGCACGTGGGCTCCAAAGTCCAGTTATTTTAACTGAAGGTGAATGATCTTTAGATTATGAAGAATGTGAGCATGCATGATGAAAAGGCTACAGAACAGAGTCTTGTATGTACTGTATATAATTTGGACCTGCTTTTAATAGTACTTAGGGCAGAAGGACCTGGTAGAGGGGTAATAATCAAGGCTTTAACACCACTTTAGTGCTGTAGGGTTGAAAATTGAGATTATCACCCACTTCTTGAATATCTGTTGGTTCTTTTGATTGTATCACCACAATACATTGTAATTGAAATTAAATAAACTAATACGAGGTAAAAAAAGAGATTTTAAAGCGTTGGTTAGCACATCTTCATAAAGAATGATTAACCAAGGCTTTGCTTACATCTCTCTTCCAAAGATTCCATCTTGTCACTTAGTACAACATATCTCAACATGATGATACAAAAAAAAAAATAATTAATGAAAACAAAAATTTATTCGCAGGCAAGTGAGCAAGATATCCTCAAATATGTCATCAAGTGGGGAGAGCACCAGCTTATAAAAAGAATGGCAGACAGAGGTGAGAGACACCATTTTCAGAGGTTCATTTATAAAGAAAAAGACCTACTGGATTGAATTTAAGGTGCATCTGTTAAAAGGACTTTTTTTTAATTTTAAATGAACCTTGAATGCAAAATGTAATGACCTAGACGAGCATCATTGGTGTTGTGTGTGAATCCACTAGACAGAGAACAGTTGGTAATGGATTCTGTAGTCAGATTTTCCAAGTACGTTTCTCCCTGAAGTTACGTAGCAGGGTTCTAAGACATGCCTCATTAAGACGATGCCCTTGTGTTTCCTTTAATCTTCATCTTTCACTTATTTATTTTTACAATTTTTTTTTTGGTTTTACTTTCTGGTCTGAGTTAAAGTTAGCATTATTGCAACCTTTCCTCAACACAAGTTTCGAAAGATACAATTAACTGATGTAACTCGAGACACTAAACAGTACATTTTGGAACATACTAGTAATTTTAATTGATCTGTGCAGTATCTGTTTGGAGCAGACTTTCAATGGAAAGAACTACAGTATGATTTCAATTGGCCAGCCGAGTATGAAAAAACTAGGTATACACCTGGAGAATATATGTTGTAAGGTGGTGCCACTGTTCTGCATGTCCTAAGTGAAATATAAGTTCATTATGTGGATCCTGTGTAACCAGTAATCACATCTGATCCACTCCAGATGCAATTATTGGTTGCATTTAGGGCATCAGTTTCTTTAAATTCAATCATAGGACTGAGTGGTTTTGCCACTGCAAGAGCCTTGGTGAAGGTTTTTGTCAGTATGCGCCTGGAGCATTTCTCCATTCTTGTAGGACAGGTGTACGAAAGTTACACTCTGCATCAGGCTAAATCTGTTGGATTCTGACCACCTGTGATGTGGATGTGAATCTGTATGCCTCTATGAATGTTTTCTCCAGTGTCTAATGCTTTTCATAAGCACTGGCAAAAGGACTTTTATCCTGCTGTACTTGGCTTGAGTGTTTTTGCCTAGTTGAGTCTTAAGTAAATGGACCCCAAGGGCTATTTATTATTGGCATCATCTTAGTTTTGTTTTTTCCTCCCTGACACAGAACCCAACTTGCTGAGTGGCACAGCTCACAGTGTGAACAAGCGGGGAGTGAAGCGGCGAGATCTGGATATCGAGGAGCTGAAGGAGATTCTGTCGCCTCTGCTGCCCTTTGTTCGTATTGCGCACATACTGCCCACCAACAGTGAGGTCCTCTCAGACACTGTGAGTGCTTCACATACTGACATTACAACTGTAACTCTTACTAGTGCCCAGCTAAAAAAGATGCACAGCTGTGCTCAGCCCTGTTAGCTGTAACATTTAATTAAGAGGAAGCCCATTTGAAATAGTCATCTTGTACAAAGAACACTCCAAGCTGCAGTGGAGAGGTCAAGGTTTCTCTTTATTTCCAGAGGCCTTGTCCAGAAAGAAAAGGGTAATAGCGGGTTTATAAGCTCTTTCTCATGACCAAACAGGACTGCCAAAATGATCATTCAAATAACTATGTATTTAACTATGTATTATGCAAAATAAATGATAAATCTAAGTCCAAAAGATGTTTACAACTTGAAAGTTGCTTTCGTTTAAAAAATGACTTCAAAGATTAATGTAATGCTTCTAAGGTAGTCCAAGATTTATCCAAATCGGGGTCTGTGAAACCATTGTAAAGCTCTTGAAGATGAGAAATGCTTGTAAATGGTAATTCACAGCTAGGTAGTTACAGTTTTAGATTACTATTGCAAATGGATTCAGTCAATTTCAATAAATAAATAAATAAAAATAATCATCTTCCTGTTCCAAGACCTTTCTAAGAGCCAACCAATTTAGTTCTGGTAAAAAGCACTAAAAGACCATGGGGTAAAAATGGCAAACTAAAAAACAGATGAAGAAAATGATTAGCTGTATTCCAAGTAACCTTTATTTTCCCTAGATGAAGAGAGGATTGATCAGCACTCCTCCATCAGACATGCTGCCCACGGCTGAGGGGGGGAAAGCCAATGCCTGGCTACGGCAGAAGAACGCTGGCATCTACGTCCGCCCTCGGCTTTTCTCGCCATACGTAGAAGAGGCCAAGGTATGCATGTACCTTGAAAAACGCAGCAGCACAGAGCCGGTGCAGTGATGACCTGCTGCACACACATACAGATGCACTGTTCTAAAATGCGTATATTGATTTATACCCACATACGTTAAAATAGGGATTAATATAGCATCTTTTATATAGCATGTTTTATGATAATACATTACAAGGTGATTTATAATTGTTTTTTTAAATATACTGGACCTAGCCATTACCTAAATATTTACTCAGAGAGAAAAAATGTGAAATAGTGACACCCAGTGGCTAGAAATAGATAGTTATTAGCATGGGTGTGTTTTTTTTTTTTTTTTTTTGTATGTTTTCCAGGCTCCTTTTGATTTAAGAGTCTTAGTTGTGGTGTGTTTTATTTTAGGCTGTTCTAGATGAGGTTATGGTGGAGCAGACTGACCTGGTTCGATTGCGGATGGTGCGAATGTCTAACGTGCCTGACACGCTCTACATGGTGAACAATGCAGTGCCCCAGTGTTGCCACATGATCAACCTCCAGCAAATCAGCAGCAGCCAGTGCAGCCCTCCCACTGTAGTAGCCAATGAAATACCTGGTGAGTTTAAGAAGATATGAAGATGTGTACTGCCCTACTGGTGAGAGGCCCTAAAGTGCTCTTGATTCTCTATAGCAGCGGTTCTCAAACGGTTCACTTTTTTTTTTTTTTTAAATGTAGTTAATTTATGTAGCAGCGGTTCTCAAACTGTTCACTTTTTTTTTTTTAAATGTAGTTTAAGAAACAGATAAGTTAATTTATTATTATTATTTGCACTTTTCCTCAATTTTACTCCAAATGGGTCCCTCGCCCTACCTGCCTTTTTCTGAATGTTCTGAACTGATTACCTAGCAACCAATTTTCCATGGCAGCCAATCAGCAGAATGCACTTGTGATTTTTATTTTTATTTTTTTTTGTGAAGCGAGTTAAAGTTGCTTTGTAAATATTTGAAGTGACAGTTTTCTGAAGAAAAATGTAGGAAACGGGAGTAATGAAGGGGAATCGAGTGGCACGGCAGGAAGAAGTGCTGACAACAAGGACCTGATCAGCAGTAAAAAAAAAAAAAAAACCTGAGACGCTTGTAGATGCTTAATGGCTGGCTTTGCTTACCTGGATCAAGAAGCTGTGGTATGATTTGTGTAAACCATGGCAGCTTGGAAGCATTTTTTTCAATTTTATTTTTTTTTACGGTTGGCTGTAAAAAAAATCTTGTGATTTTGTATTGTTAATTCAAAATAACAAATGGCTATATATTAATTTTGTTTATTGCCTTGCAATGCATGTTTTACTTTTCAAAACTAACTACTGTATTCTGCAATAACACAGGGCAGTGGGGTCGCATAGTCAGTCATTTTTATTGCTGGAAGAAGGTCGCAGTGCAGCAAAGCAAATCCTGATGCACTGAAATTGCTGTCTTATCAAAGGATAAACCAAAGTTATTTCCTGGTGCTGCCTTCCCCATGCATACCAATAAAGAGCAAATATTGTACATTTGTTTTTTTTTTTTTTAAATAACTATCCACTTTAAAATGGTCAGACATGTTTCCACCTTTCCTTTTGGTTCCTTTAGTCCCTAAGCTGCAAGTTGTGAAAGACATGATTCGAAGGTTACAGGAGATACGACACACAGACCAAGTTCAGAGAGCTTATGCTCTGAACTGTGGAGAGGGAGCCACGGTGAGCTACGAGCTCCAGATCAGAGTGCTGCGGGAGTTTGGGTTACCTGACGCTGCAGCAGAGCTCCTGCAGGTAAGGGAGGGACAGACAACAAAGCGTGTGATGATGTACTACTGTATCTGCTACTCTTCACAGGGTTTCATGTCCTGGCCCCTTGCAGGTTACATCACTATCATTTTGAGCCAGAATGTTTTATAACATTGCCATTTGAGGCTCTGTCAACCTTCAAAATTACACTGAAAGCCTTAGCGAAAGTCTTTTATAACATCCCCTGTTGGTAAATCTTATAAACTACATATTGTTGCACATTTCCTTTGCCCTCTTTAGAAGACACCATGTAAATAAAAGCCCCTCCAGAGCTGTGCTGCTTGTAAAGAGATATTGCACATTCACTAAACATTTTCCATGCTCCTTTTTTCCTCTCCTCTTATTTTCCGTTACACAAGAGCTGTGCTGTGCCTGTTTTGCCACTGATGACAGGATCAGACTTCTGTGGTACTGTGACAGCTGTGAAGGCCATAGGATCCCACACTGAACATTAACACACCCTGTAGCTGTTTGAATTTTTAATACAAATAAGCATCTGTTTGGCTTTCTTGGCAAATGAGCACTACAATAACTTTCCTGTCCGAAAGCAGGCCATGCAGGTTTCAGAGTTCAGTGCTGATGAAATAATATTGTGATAGGAATAGCATGGACATACCCTAGAATTGGCTACCCTTGCGAAGCGTGCCATAAATGGAGATTTTAATTAAAAGTTTTGTTATGGGTGAAAGAATCCAGATTCTTCTGGTCCATCACCCAGACTCCAGTTCTGAATCATCAAGTTTATAAAAAGGAGTGTTCAAGTATTGAGCAATTGAAGCGAAACTTGAGTAGTGTGGCAAAACACCTGTGAAAAAAACTTACATGTCAAGAAGCTATTATCAATCACCATCCGCTGCAGCCTACCATATATATTGTATTATATTATCGTGGTTGAAAATAAAACTCCTATTGCACAGGTGTTTCACCCATTCTAGATTAATCTGAGTTTTATTCATCACAGTGTGTGGGTAACAAACTCAGGTATGTCTTATTAAACTCACTGTAAAACTGGGAATGGGTCAAACTGCTATGCAGTGTGAGTCTTGTTTCCTTCCTTGTTATGTCAATATTGTTTTAGATAACAGCTGCTCCTTGTTTCTCTGTGTATTGACTAAGTGTTTTGTAAGCCACTTTCATTAAACTGTGACGCTCCCTTGACAAACACGGTTGTCTGCCGGTTCAGTCTGTTTATTTTGTACCGTTCCACACATTATCCACCAATATCAATGGAAGTAGGGCTACAACGAAGAGTACGTTTTGACCTTCGAAGGTTCGGAACACATTACTGAAGGAAGGTTCGAACCTTTCATGGTACTAATTTGCATAATATATTGGTGACATCACTGTAGCTACTTGTTTATATTTGATTGAAAATCCTGTTATTTTACAGGTAATCCATATAAATGAAATAAAACATTCACATGTAGTTTAAAAATGTTATATAGAACAGTAATCATGATTTTAGAATTTAAATAAAAATATACACTCCAAGCAGGAGTCACCATTCCAAGCAGGTTATCAGTCAAAGTTTACTACTAATAAAAATATTAATAGTAATACAAACATACGCTTCTGAAGCGATCCCAGAGGTTGGTTATGCCTACATGATACGAGTCGCTTGCACAGTTTGCATTCAACTTTTTTTTTTTTTTTCTTGGCATTTAACAAAAAAATCCCCAAAAGTAGAGATTTTGAGACGTTTCTTTCAATACAGTTTACACTTTACGCTATACAATGCTTTGCTGTCAAGATGGACAATGAAGAAATTAAAGATTTGCTTCTAGGTAACACAAGCTGGAGCAGGGAAGGTCAGATGGTGCTCAGTTTTTTTTAAAGTAAAATTGTTATTGTTGGCGTATATTTTGTACGTTTCAAACATTCTACCATAGCACTTCTCTTACACTGTCTTGCATACTAGGTACATATTTTACGGAAGCATATTTTCAAGCCATGTATGTGCGCCTCTGTCCTCTCATGCATTTATGAAATATCTTTTGTGATGAAGAGATTTGCAATCTAACAATCTAAATGAAAAATATTTTTAAAATGTATTTTAAAATGAAGTCTTTGAAAGACCAGATTTAGACAGTAATGTCCCAGTTTCCTGCAAGAGTGAATTTCAGAGATTGTGGATTCTAATATATAAATGTCTTCTCAGTAGACCAGCTGAAAATCAGTTTAGGTACTGATAGAACGCAATCAGCTTTGATAGAAAAAAAAAAAAAATTTTGAAACTCTGAATTTTTTTGACATGATAGGTAAAATGAGTGCCTTTTTTATTGCAAAGCTACATTATTCAAGTACCTCACCTACAGTTCATACAAGTTGCAGCCACTAATATTCTTACAGAAAACAGGAAGTCAGATTTTATCTCCCCAGTTTGTACAGTGGTTTTCTATTGCTGACGATTATGGCTCAGTGGTTATACTTTCACCTGATAAAAGCAGGAACTTAATTTAATTTATCTTATCTTTGCAGAACCCACATAAATTCTTCCCAGAGGAACGCTTTGGCGATGAGAGCCCAGTTCTCTCAGTACGCCAGCACGGCCACTGTCGGATTAACAGCACTCCAACAGTGGAGAGCATGTTTACTGATCTGGAGTCCTTCACTGCCTTCCACCCGCCACTGCCCCCTCTGCCCCCTCCCTACCACCCCCCTGTCACATCCAGCCATGGACAGCTGAAGACTGGGTGGAGACCTCGAATCCCTAGCCAGCCCCCCTCGCGCTCCTTCTCTTACCCCTGTAACCACTCCCTGCTGCACCTGCGGCCCTCGTCCAAGCATGGAATCCCCACCTACCCTGCAGGGGCCAAAGCCATCCCGCCCGACTGCACCAACACAGCAGGAATGGGACGGACCATTCATCCAGAGAAACAGGGTGTAAGTACAGATTAAAACATTTTCTAATGTAAAGAGTCTGCTATTGATATTTTATATATTTCTCGTCAAACAAAATATATTTACAATAGCCAGTACTACTACCATACATCATATGTTACCTGCTTTGTTAGATAAGTCAGATGTAGTAAGTGATATGTACGATTAGTTTGTTTTCTAACAACTGTCTTCCTCCAACAGAACATGGAGCCTGTGATCAATGAGTTCATGCCAGACATTGCCATGGGAGTGTCAGCCATGAACCTAAAAGAGAGGAGAATGCCGGAGCTGACTGTGGACGCTGAAGGACACGTGGGGGTAGCCGAGCAGCAGCACCAACAGACCTCAGCAGCCGCCTCACATTATCAGCCTTCTGCAATCTGCCACCCCAGCAGGCACAGTCACAACTCCCGAAAAAAACACGGCACCGAGCAAAAAGCTGAGATCCGCCAGGAGTACCCGGACCTTTACGACTTCACCTGTCGGCCAACCACCCCGGCCTCCAGCCGCCATGCACCTTCCCCTTCACAGGGAACATACGCCGGGCCTGACCTCTACAGTCACAGCCGGCCCTCCCCGGGCTCCCTGCCGCCCTCTTATCTCCCTGATATGCACTCCCAAAGGCCTGGTCCTGACCCGCTGCACCTGGACGTGTTGGAGCAGCCCCCACAGCGGCTTGACTTGGCCCTGGTGGCACAGAACTGCTCTGCCGTGGGGGCCCACGGGGTGGGCAGGGTCAGGTCCAAAAATGAGACAGACCTGACATGTGGTCTGGGTTCTGGGTGGGCCCCAGAGACTTATGATGAGCGCCCCCCTGGCCGGAGGTCAGCCCCTGACAGTACAGCGGGGCCACTGGAGCCTACAGGAGCCTTGCATCCACATAGGAACAGTGCTAGTGAGGAGGCAATAGCCAGCAGAGAGCGCAGGTCACCAAACAAGCCTGATTACCAGTACAAGAAATCTGCACTTTAAAACTCTTTTTTTTTTTTTTTTTTCTTCTTTTTTAAATGTACATATATAAGAGAACAAAAATAGGAAATATGTAAGACTTTTGACCCTTTCCTCTTTGGGTGTTTTCTTTTTTCATTTAAGAGTTGCCTGTAATGCTTGAATATTCTGAATAGTAGCTATTTTTACTGACTTAAGGGCCACTCAATCTTTTTTTTTTTTGGTCAGTCAATTTGACTCCTCACATGGCACTAGTGCATAATTTCTGACACAATGCATAATATGCGCTCATTTATTGTGTGGTTGGTTTGGTAAAGATTTAGATTTAAACAGCCCAATGTGCTGTACTTTGCTGTAGAATCATTCTGGCAGCACCTGCAGTGTTCACACAAGTATCCTTAGATGACATTGCTGGTTTGTTTGTACACTCTACAATACTTAATGCACCAGACAGAATAAATTATCCAAAAGATGCAAGTGTGTTGTGGAGCAGCTGGCATAAAAACATTTCACTTTTCTGTTATCTTCCTTTTTTCATGGGTTTTATAAAAGTTAAATTTTTCAATTAAAAAAAGATTAAAGTAACAACAACAAAAAGAATCTCGGCTAAACGTTCAGAAAGTAATATCCACAACGATAACAGAGTTGTATAACATGGTTTTCAGTGCTGGTCCTCAAACTGCCCCCAATG
The DNA here is from genome assembly GCF_017654505.1 of Polyodon spathula. Lineage (NCBI taxonomy): Eukaryota > Metazoa > Chordata > Actinopteri > Acipenseriformes > Polyodontidae > Polyodon > Polyodon spathula. Next base: position 25,900,625 of record NC_054550.1, read on the forward strand.
GTTGAGGTTTTAGTTTCAACCTGTTCTCTTTCATTTGTAGTTCAGTCTGGTGATTTGTTATAGACTAGAAATATTACAGATTTTACATACAAATGTAAGTGCTGTCTTCTGTACACTGGAGAACAGTGCATGTTTAAAAAAAATATTCAGTTTCTAGTTGAAAAAAAAAATCTACATATCTACTTTAGATGGTACTTGAAGACCAGGTTTGAAAACACCTGTTTTAACACATGGGTACAGTGTGAAAAGAAAATGTTCTAGGAGTAAAGGGTCAACCCTGCCAAGAACTTCAGAACACATACTCTCCAATCATTTCCGGTTGAGAATGTAGTGGGGAAACCAGCTCATTGAGCTTCACGGAATACGCCAGCATAAAAACATTTACTTTATTATATTATTATTTTATCATTCTTTAACTATTTGTCTTTTTCCTTCCTCCAATCTATTTATGACACTTTGTTTGTATTGTGTTTTACTTTGCAGTGTGATTATTTGCTTTGTTTCACTTCCACCCATTTTTTGTTACTCCCATTAGTGTTTCTTTTACTGGCACCGGTCTCATCCCTTGTATTGTATTCAGCAGGAGCCGTGACTTCTGTCGTTTTTGTAAATATTGTTGTGCTTTTAAGAATGCACAGCAGTGTTGAGGTTAAGGGTGGAGGGGCTTGGCTGAAGATGTTTTGGTATGATTATAACACAAAGGTCCAGAGCATATGGTCCTCACAGTCAGTGGATACTTTGTTAGTGTGGGAGGAAAGTAGCAAAAACAAACAAAATTAATTTTACACTGTGAGATGAGAAACGTTTGCTGTAAACATAGACTATAGTCACATTCAAGTGCCTGTTATTGGTGATACATTTGGGATTATGGTGATTTTGAAGTGTGGATTGAATCATGAATTAATGTATTTCTTAATGGAAATTTTAATGAAACCTATATTGGATTTTACAATTTACATTTGTATTCATATACAGTATTTTAAAGCCTCCCCAAATACATTGTACTGTTTCAATAATATCTTAACGGGGAGCAGAATTTCTCAGCAGAAAACCTTGTTTTTCTACTGAAATCTGCTTGCTCACCTTCTCGTGCTCATTTTAACTTTTTGGCACTTGATGAAATCTTTTGAAACACACACTCTCTTCTGCTGTGCCTGTACTCTAAGGTTATCTGGGAAAAGTATGGACAAATAGAGTAATAAATGCCATGCAGTTATTGGCCTATTGGAATGTTAATGTTAATCTAATAGGAGAGGACAAGGCTTGTATGAGTTCACAATGCATAAACAGCTTGATAACTGGCACCAGTGCTCATCTTTACATCTACACCATTATCCCAGTGTATTTTTTGTTCTCTGTAGACAACTTTCTAATTCCACATTTCACTATGGATAACTGTTAACCGTGGATAACTTTTGAAAAATATATAATTGAACAAGATTACATCTTAATGATGTAAAATAGGGCTTCTGAAACACGGTCAGCGGGACCCCAGTATGTTCTGGTTTTCGTTCCAACTGAGGGCTCAATTACTGAACTAAACCATTAACTGGACTAAATTTGTTTAATTAGACTTTATATTTGTTCTCAGCTCGTTGGCATTATTTGTTTTTAACATCATAGTTAACTCAGCAGCTCACATTGCTGAGTACTGCTGAAAACACTGCCTAGTGATTCATTTCATTGCTTGTATTATAGGTTGCTAATTCTAGGAAGAGGCGGTAGAAATCTACTATAATTGTGGTTTATATGTGTGTGTGTGTGTGTGTGTGTGTATGTGTGTGTATGTATGTATGTATATATATATATATATATATGTATGTATGTATATATATATATATATATATATATATATATATATATATATATATATATATATATATATATATATATATATATATATAACATTTTCACTTTGTCTGGTGTAAGCCGAGGTAGCCTTGGGCTAGAAAATAATAATAATAATAATAATTTGTTCAGTGCAACAGCATCTTTAATTCTATCACCACGAAATAACCCAGCAGAATAACAGCCCTAAGATAACTAATGAAATGATTTTGTTGTTTTGTACTAAAATATAATAAAAAATGGTCATCCACAAGAATAGTTTACTGTTCTGCTGGTTTGAGTGCAGTTATGTTCCCTGTGCAGCAATATTAAAGTTTCCAACACTGCAGGCCTGACGGCTCTACAAGCCTGCAATGTTGAAAGACCCTTTTTTTATTTATTTATTTTTTTTTTTTTTTTAAAAAAGGACCCAGTCTCAAGCCCACAACAAATAATGAAAAGCCTACAAATGTGTATCCTCCGCACTTTTGTGTGTGTGTGTGTGTTTGAACAGATACATGAATATAAAATGGATATGCTTTGTTTCCAGGGAGGGGGGAGTGGGATTCGTGAATTTATATAGAATCTTGCTTCTGTCCACACCCAATAGGCTCGCTATCACCATCTAGAGGACACACTTCACCCTGCAAAGTCTAGTCCTGTTATTTATTTAATTTTTCCGCTGGACGGGTGGCTAGCCAGCTCTTTCTGGAACTGTATACCTCAAACAAAACTGTCACTATCCAAAACCCAGCTGACCGGTCTCGTTTGCACTCTTTCAGTATTTGCTAAATGAACCGTGCACTTGCAGAGTTTTAAATATTTCTAGTAAGTCTGTAATTACTATTGGCAGTAGGGCTCAAATAATAGAACCACATTTTTTGTTCATAAATATAATTTGATCAACAGTGTCTCAACTGTTCAGCAAAGCTGCTTGGGCTCAAAGGTATTTGTTAAGTCCGTCATATCCCACATGAGTGACCAGGATAATCTTCAGCCCCCATAGCTCTAAGCACTGTACTAAACTGCCTTTGCATAATGGAACATAATGATCATTATTAATTAATTAGTCAACTCTGTTAATTCTTTAGGCCATCTCTTCCATAAGTATGCGTTTTGCTTTTAAAATAGAATTCTGCTTGGATATATTTGTGTTGAGGTTGTTGCTTGGATACTGGGCTGTAGTGACGTTTAAATCTAGTTGCTTATCTGTTGGCTGCCTTGGATACAGGAGAGTTTTTGGACTTGAACGCATTGATGTCACCAAAACAAATCCTGACCAGATAAGATATACTAGGACCTGTTCTCAGTACTGCTGCAAATTCCTAACTTTAAGCATGATAAAGCATACAGCACAAGAAATAACCCCTTTTAATAGTGGTCTGTTAATCTTATAGTGTAAAACTGAGTGTTGTCTCAAGTCTGGAATTCAGGCAACTATCTCCTGGGTAAAAATATATATTGTGTGTCAAACTTCTATTACCTTTGCTTTGATAAGGTATGTCACCTTGTTCAGTTTTTATATTTAAAAAAAAAATAATAATTGTAATGCCCAGGTAATACATTTTTGTTTATGTATTTTATTTTTTTCATTTATGACAATCTTAATACTTTTATAGTCTCACTTGCCCAAGGATAGATATTAATTAATTAATATATATATATATATATATATATAATATATAATATATATATTATATATATATATATATATATATATATATATAGAACCCAATACACCAGAACAGGTCTCTTGGGTTAGGTAACCATGGTGATTTGTACTTTAACCATTGGTGATTTTAAGACCTCACAAAAAACATGGCATTGTAGGTTTTAAAGCATGCTATAATGTAAGTAAAAGTGAGCCTGCAACATAAGATGAACACATAGGTAAATGACACTGTTTATGCAATATAGTATTTTTTCAGTTGTTTATTTTTTTTCTTTGCTGCACACATTAGCAATAGGAGTCGTCTTAAATAATAAACAGTGATAGAAGAACATGCATATAATCAAACATAAACTCACCAGGAACAGAATAGTACTAGTTAGATGTGAACTTGGATTTCGAAATGAAGTTTGGAATAACCAGATCAAGAAAATAGTCTAGCCGAATAGGGTTCTAAGCCAGAGACCAGTATGGGTTTTAGTTTTGAGCAGAACTCTCCCTTTTCTTTTTCTGTCAATAAACATTGTGTTCCAACACGTATAAGTTTACATGATCAAGAAATCTATTACCTGGCAATTTCAAACTTGGAAGTAAAATATCTATTATGAGTGACTGAAAAGGGTACTGTGTGTTTATGTGGAGGCGGAGGAAAGTTTGGGTTGCGAGGGTGAAGTAGGTGTTTTTCAGACAAAGCCTAAACATTTCCCACCAATGTAACTTAAATACTCCAGTTTCCTCCCGTTTTGTTTACATGGATGCATCCCCACTTTTTTTTTTTTTTTTGTTGGAGGCGGTTGTACCCTTATGAATTGTGGTTGGGTGTATTCTAGGGCAGGCAAACATCAGAGAGTGTCGTGTGACTGACTCCCTAGTATGTGCTGTTCTGGCATAAGTGTTGCATTGTGTTACTTGTAAAGTTGCATCCATCATGCACGCTTCTTTGTTTTCTCGTGGTAGCACAAGTCATGTCTGTTAGTCATCTACAGTACTATTCACAACTAATTTTTAATGTTTAAAATGTTCACTTTCTGTTCAAATAAACAGTTAGCGTAGCACCTCACTATTTCCAGACAGTACTACAAAGCTTTAGCTCAAAACAAAATTGCATTTGGAATTAAGCTCTTATACAAAACACTTTCTGTAACTTCTGGTGTGTTCATGGTTACTTTCCCATATAAATTACAATATGTAATTGTCTTATTCCTACATGCCAATTTTACATTTCACTTTGTCAAGTTGTTTATTGCAAAACAGAATTTTACTTTAGGTTGCTTTATCTTTAAGCCTTCGAGCATTAACACAAGTATCTTTTTCTAGTTTAAACTACAAGAATGGTCTTATTTTGCTAGTAGTTAGTTTTACTTCAATAAAATGGACAGCTGGATAAAACACTTTTTTTTATCCATTATGCAGGCTTATTAAAAATGTGCAACTTGGTTATTTTGTTGATTTTTGGATGTTTTTGTTTTCAGAATTTTTTTTTTTTTAATGTATTTTCTTTTAATTTGCTTTGTGTAGTCCAAGCAAGTGCCTTCAATATAAAAGGCTCAGAAATTTCTTGAAGTGATCTTATATCCTATGCAAGTGTTTTCTACAAACCTGCATTACCAGTTATTTGTAAACTCTAGTATGCTTCAATGTATATAGTGTTTTTGAAAGATCATATTTTTTAATTTTTAGGTACTCCTGAACAGAACCTCCAGACTTTGTGGTTACATATATAAATATGTAAATATATATATATATAAAACATTTCTTGTAGATTACCATTGCAGGTTGTTGTACAAAGTTTCACTAGTTCTATTTTTCTACTGTTCACCCAGAAAAGGCACGTAACAGTGATAAAAATAAGTCTGCAACTAGTTGGCATTTTGAAAATAAACTGCTTCTATAGAAAGCTCCTGGTGCTGGTGTCAAGTCTGTATTTTTCTACCCCCCTCTCAGCAGAGGGTTGTCATATAGTTAATCACTTTGGTGCTACAGAGAAATGCACTACAACATGGAACTTTTAGCTATACCTGTTCACTCTTTAGGAACAAAAAAATGTAGTATTAAAACTTCACACAAAAAAAAAGCAAGTTGTACCTAGACAGGCAGGATCTGGTAGGATTTAAAAAGGTATTTTGGGGTGTGGGGAAAAAGTGTTTCATGGCAACCCAAAAGACACAATGTACACTTTATTTCAAACCTAATTATGCCTTATTCTGGTCATAAACAACATCAGTGCTGTACTTAAACCAAATTAGAATCTCACTGTTTTACATAAATAGTACAAGAAGATTCAGTTGAGAAATGGAATAAAACATCAATTTAACAAATATTTGTCAAATCAATTACAAATATGAAACAGTACAGAATAGCACAGAGATGAATTTTTACTGTTAAGGCTAAATTATATGTTGTTGATACTGTTTGCTTGTGCGATGTCAGACATTACGTTTTTTGTCACAGTATATTTCATCCCTTTTTAAATTTCTTGTAGATCTTGCTTTGTGGAAAGACAAAAACAGCTTGTTAGATAGAGGTCTCACTCCTTTGAAATACAACCAGGAACTAAAGCTCCGTCTAGCATTACATTTTCTTCCTACAAACAAAAAGATTTAAAGTTTAAAAGAACAAAAGCATATAAATAAAAATGATGGTAACACAACGACTCAAAACATCTAAAAAGAAATGACAGTACCACGTTTAATATAGTATGTGCTACTTGCACATTAACCAGTTACACATTAAACTCATATGCCCACTTAAAGCCTGACTATCAAGTCCTATTTTGTACTGTGGCAGAGAGGTTCTGCAGTGCTGTGCAGTGTTGCACTGGATTCCACATATCGGTCCATACACTCATGGTGCAAACCACCTCACCAAGCAGAAAGGCGATTCTAATAATCCATGCATTCTATGTCTTCTGCTGAGATACCCTACACCAAGTCATTAAACTGAACAGTCTTAAAACCACGGTGCTGGCTCAAAATATTAAAACAAGAAACCTGAAGGACCATTTGATTTCCTATTGCGACATCTTTATTTAAAAGCAGACTATGGGAAAAAATGCATGAAAAAAAATCTGAATTGTTTAAAAGTGTTGCTTGAATGCCAGAGAGACAGCGAGAGATAGAAATTGTTCAAGTGTAGTAATGGTGGTCATTATCAACCCTTCTTTTCTTCCTGGACCGTAGCTGTTCAAAAAAGTCCTGGATGTCCTCACTGGTTACCACCTGAAGAGAACGGAATACAAATCTTTAAACTGAGTTGGCTTTTACCTGTGTGTGTTTCACAGTTAATATTACACCCTTTATTTATCCAGGGAGTGCAATGGAGATTAAATACACAATATTAAAACGGGAAACCAGGCCAAAAGGGCCTCTGTTCAAGACAAAACTACAAAAGCAATCAAAAAAACAAGAAATTCAAACTTTTCCTTGGAACAACAATGTCATTGTCTGCCTCATTATTGAACGTTACTTAATCCATAAATAAAACAGTAAGTATAGTTGTGGTTTGAGAAGCTATACATACTGTAACCATATGCAGTTTATCTAGTTTCATATTTTAATCTGATTTTATATTAATGGTGCATAGCTCTGCACAGTGACAGGACACCTCTCAAGTCAGAGTTCTTGGCCATTTCCTGTATACAAACTACAGGTATGTGTAATTACTGCATTCACCACTTACCTTGCCTTCATCGGCAAACCTCTTCAAATAATCCTTCAGCTCAGTCTTCAGGTCGTTGTACTCTGGAAAGGGAGTAACAGGTGGATGAAAAGGAAGAATCTTGCACAGAATCTAGACATATTATGCACAGGACTCTAATATAATCTTGATTGTTTTTTGGAGTGCAAGCCTGTTCTATAAGGCCTATACACACTCATACATAGCTTTAACATCTGTATAAGAAAGACAACAAATATTTTATTGGCATAAATATAAGGCCAGAACTACATAGATACTCAAACCTGCTACTTTGCACATGGCAGCCTGGTGCTACAAATCTCCCAGGACAGAGTCATTTTCTCACCATAGATCATCTCCAGTTGCTGGACCCTGTCCATGCTGCTCAAAGCTGCCATAAGAGGATCTCTGCTTTCTGCGTCACTCTCCTGATTGGACTGTCCTCTCTTCTCATAGGCCAGCACTGTGTCCGACTCATCCAGCAGAAAGGGCACTTCAGATTCTGCATAGGTTTTCTGAAAACAATAAATTAAGAAAAACATACTTAATATACTTCTCTACCTTCCTTCTGAAAGCTTCCTTGATATCATTACCAGAAAACAGTCAAAATGATCATCCAAATTGTAATGTCACTATATACACAATAGGAATACCTTGCACTTCTGGCAGGTACACAGCTTGCTGCGCCAGTTGTATGGCAAGTAGATGGCAGTGTTTTTCTGTACAAATGCCTTTCCTTTCAGTTTCTCTAGCTTACAAGTCTCTGTCTCTGCTTGATCCAATTTCCTTTTACAGGCAGTCTCTCCATTGACGACCGGCTAGAGGTGGGAGGAGAGAAAACAAAAACTAGTTAAGTATGTATATTCCCTGTAAAGAAATACAAAGCACTTTACAATCAGATTCACAGTACATCACCATAACCTATAAGTAAAACATGGGGAATAAACCAAAAAAACCTAATAAAAAAACAGAGAGCTACTGCCTTTAGTAGCACAGGACTCAGATTCCAGGGTACATGATTCCCATAGCAGCCGATCTTGGCAGGGGGCCCAAAGAGAAAGATTGCTCCCCTGGATTAGGTTAGAAATATCTGATGGGTATAGTGAGGCAATATTCAAACTATTTAAGATGTGCTGAGATACAATTGGTCTTTATAGATTTTACCTCCTGGTCAGAAGCAGTGCTGGTGGAAGGCTGCTGTCCTTCATTCTTACAGGTGGGAGTTTCCTCTGCGCTTGGCTCAGGGGGTTTGTTCTCAGTCTCCTCCTTGACCCCCTTCTTTCCCTCAGTCTCCTCCATACTCATGTCCACGTCAGCCACGATGGGGCTCATTACAGTCACAGAAGGAGCTGGAAGTTCACCACCAAAAGTACAGTTTAGCCTATTTAATTTTTTTTTCTAATTTTGTATGCAAAACGTTGCTTTCCAGCAACATACCAATTTTACTTATTTAGTTTACATTTTACTGAAAACCCTATAAATTGGTTTCTGCCTTCTTTGAAAAGGTGCAGCTTTTGGGGCATGTTACCACTTACAATAAAAAAAACAAAAATTAAAAAAATAAAAAGTAGAGAAGCAGTATCTTGCAGATCAATTTCAGGTTTAGCGCAATTACAACTGGACTAGGGATAATAACCAAGTCTTTCAACAGGAAGCAACAGCAACCTTCAACAGATCAAGCCATCCATAGTTGTTCAGAACAAGAACATGCTGTGAAGGTGTCAGAAAACCTGATAGGTGTGCTGCATAGGCCCAGAGGAAGGGGGTTCTGTTTGTGCAGGACACGCAGATCATCTCCTGGAGCTCCACACTCTCTGTAGAGATGGCACCAAGATGCTGCAAGAAGGAACAAGGCAAGTCAGCAACATCATCCAGAACTTTAAACACTACGGCTGCTTGTGGTTATATATACAGCTCTGGAAAAAATTGAGACCACTGCAAAAAATTATCAGTTTCTCTGGTTTTACTATTTATAGCTATGTGTTTGGGTAAAATGAACATTTTTGTTTTATTCTATAAACTATTGACAACATTTCTCCCAAATTCCAAATAAAAATATTGTCATTTACAGCATTTATTTGCAGAAAATGACAACTGGTCAAAATAACAAAGATGCAGTGTTGTCAGACCTTGAATAATGCAAAGAAAATAAGTTCAGATTCATTTTTAAACAACACAATACTAATGTTTTAACTTAGGAAGAGTTCAGAAATCTATATTTGGTGGAATAACCCTGATTTTCAATCACAGCTTTCATGCGTCTTGGCATGCTCTCCACCAGTCTTTCACATTGATGTTGGGTGACTTTATGCCACTCCTGGCACAAAAACTCAAGCAGCTCGGCTTTGTTTGATGGCTTGTGACCATCCATCTTCCTCCTGATCACATTCCAGAGGTTTTCAATGGAGTTCAGGTCTGGAGATTGGGCTGGCCATGACAGGGTCTTGATCTGGTGGTCCTCCATCCACACCTTGATTGACCTGGCTGTGTGGCATGAAGCATTGTCCTGCTGTAAAAACCAATCCTCAGAGTTGGGGAACATTGTCAGAGCAGAAGGAAGCAAGTTTTCATCCAGGACAACCTTGTACTTGGCTTGATTCATGCGTCCTTCACAAAGACGAATCCGCCCGATTCCAGCCTTGCTGAAGCACCCCCAGATGAGTCCAATTTTCAGCTTTGCCCAACACCTGGTCGTCTAATGGTTAGACGGAGACCTGGAGAGGCCTACAAGCCACAGTGTCTCGCACCCACTGTGAAATGTGGTGGAGGATCGGTGATGATCTGGGGGTGCTTCAGCAAGGCTGGAATTGGGCAGCTTTGGCATGAATCAAGCCAAGTACAAGGTTGTCCTGGAAGAAAACTTGCTTCCTTCTGCTTTGACAATGTTCCCCAACTCTGAGGATTGTTTTTTCTAGCAGGACAATGCTTCATGCCACACAGCCAGGTCAATCAAGATGTGGATGGAGGACCACCAGATCAAGACCCTGTCATGGCCAGCCCAATCTCCAGACCTGAACTCCATTGAAAACCTCTGGAATGTGATCAGGAGGAAGATGGATGGTCACAAGCCATCAAACAAAGCCGAGCTGCTTGAGTTTTTGTGCCAGGAGTGGCATAAAGTCACCCAACATCAATGTGAAAGACTGGTGGAGAGCATGCCAAGACGCATGAAAGCTGTGATTGAAAATCAGGGTTATTCCACCAAATATAGATTTCTGAACTCTTCCTAAGTTAAAACATTAGTATTGTGTTGTTTAAAAATGAATCTGAACTTATTTTCTTTGCATTATTCGAGGTCTGACAACACTGCATCTTTTTTGTTATTTTGACCAGTTGTCATTTTCTGCAAATAAATGCTCTAAATGACAATATTTTTATTTGGAATTTGGGAGAAATGTTGTCAGTAGTTTATAGAATAAAACAAAAATGTTCATTTTACCCAAACACATAGCTATAAATAGTAAAACCAGAGAAACTGATAATTTTTGCAGTGGTCTCAATTTTTTCCAGAGCTGTATATATTTTTAATAACTACAGTAGCTTTAAAAATTAATACCAAACACCAATGCACAAGAAATTAACTGTAAAAGACCATTTGTTACAGTGCTTCTTTAAAAGGTCACTAAAGATCAAAAGATCTTCGATAACTTGTCTACATAACGCATTACAGGCATCACTGTGAATTCTATATGTACTGTAGTACAATGATGCAATTTCATTATACATCTGTAGCAGCATATAGGTTTATAGAAATAGGAGGTTGGAAAACCTTAAAACTATTTTTATTTATTTATTTTACTTGGGAAACTGTTGTGTAAATCTTTGAGGGTGAGCATTGAGTATAAAGTGATAGTTTCCAAAGTTGGCAATTGATCCAAAATCTCTTTGCGTTTGTATAACCTGCCCTTTAGTTCAGTGCAGCAACATCAAACAATGGCTTAACTGTATCCATGGAATTAGGGAAACGAAACATCAGTTTCATTGTAAATGGATGAACAGTCTCCAGCTCAATGTGTTACATGTACAGAATCCTCGATTATACCCCCCCCCCCCCCCCCCCTCCCCCTTTTTTTTTTTTTTTTTTTACTAGTTCACACATTCCCTATCCATGTGCCTGAAGGGTAATCCTGCTTACCCTGCCATGGAACCAGTCTTCACACACAATACACTGGATCATCTCATCTGAAACCTGACGAGAGAAATGCACTTTAAATGTTGACAAAATCTAGCTAAGCAGATGCAGAGGCAGCTGTTAAATCTAGGGTTATACATACTTTCTTTCATACATAATACTTGTGCTAAAACAAAATATAGCATGCTGTGCTATAGTTCCAGTACTTTGAGAACAGACATATGACGCTCATTGTTCATGGAATAACTACAGTTTGCTATGATCATTCATGGCGTACCCTCTCTCTTATTAAATTCCATTTGGATTGTACATAAAAATAGTAAATGTAGTTAACCTAATGTCAAAATTTCAATCCTATATAAGAAAGATATTATCAGGGTCTACTACTGTATATATAGAATCTTGTGTTCAGCTGACTCTTGCTACAGTACCATAACAAACAAATCCATACCTCGTCTTCAGGATCAGGATAAGGCCTTTTGCAGGTGCAGTATAAACCAATGAAGTTTTGATTGTATTTGTTATTGGTATTCAATGTGTCTTTTCCCTTAAAAAAAATAAATACATAAAAATAAATAAATAAAAAGCAGCGTTTAAATCAGAGCTTAAAGAAAAAAAGATTTACTGCAACAGATGGTAATCCACGTTTATCTATGTATTTACATGTGAAATATGTAGTTGGAGATATGTTACCTGTATATGGATAACAGTTATAAAAACATAACACAAAATCAAAACATAAGACTGGGGTATGCATTCATTGTCACCAACACAATGTGGGAAATTAAAGTACTCACAGAATACAGCTTGCACTCAAAGCCTTTAAACTTGCTGTTGCCACAATCACAACGAAAGTTCCTATTAGGAAAATAAATCCCCAATCAATGGTCCAAGCTCACTATATTCACTGGACAAGTACCAGCTAAGAAGTACAGTTCAATCCATTTACAGTGATCACAGGGTTAGCTTAATTACTGTAATGCCTGCATTGCAGGGGCCATTCACTAGACCTTGGCAGGTTTCCTTTAGTTCCTTACTTTCAAAAATAACTATTAAGCAGATACCCCAAAATTATATTCATAATACCGAAGAAATAGTGAACCTTGGTGCACAGACTGTATAATTAGATCATGGGCCATTCCATGGAAAAGCGTGTCGCTGGATAAGTACATTATACGTTTCTGGCTACCAGCAAGCTCAAGACTTTGTTGGATTGGATCGTATCGTATCGTATTGGACCTATCACCACATAAAATTGAGCTTGCCATTATTCCAATAAGTGTAACAAATGTACAATTGTTTTTATAGTAGTCCTTGTGTAGTTACAGAAGGTATACTATAGTTTAAAAGACAAATCATTTCATGGCATTCAAATATCTACTAGTCTTGTTTTGCTTTACACAGTAAATATTTGAACATATGCTTATACAAAAAGGCTGCAAACAGTTTTGATTACTCAGAGTTCATATAATGCATTACACTTACACTACATACACTGTTTGCACTGACACTGTGCATACCAGTCATGGCACCTCCACCCTACAGTGCAGAAGTAAAGCTTACCTTTTGGTGTACAGCTCATAGAGGTCATGCCCCTCGTGACACTTGTAGGAGCAGGCTAGGCATATCCCCGCTGGATCCTCACCTTTCGGTGTGCAGGTACTGCAGGCATAGAGGGCCTGTCTCTTAACGTAGCCCTTGGGAAAAGATAGATAGGCAGAAAGTAAGGGATCCAATAACACCGGGAAACCCCAAATTAGAAAATCTGCATACCACACACCGTTAAAAACACTTCGTTACCTATCATTAGCAAAAGAATAATCAGAGTTCTTGAAACTTTATTTCCCATTTGACTATCTATGGTAAAAGTACCCTGCCAAAACACTAGAAGTCCAAGTTCTTCCTGTGCAACAAGTCTAAGGACCACACTTGGGCCTCATGCTCACGTTTACTGTAAAATATTGAGAAGTGCCTTCGTCAAAATAGGTGCCAAACTCTTCTAATGTGTTATCCTAGCTGTGTGCTACTGCTAACAAAAAGTATTACGAATTAAGAAATTGCTTACATAGAAAAGGAATGGGTTTTCCTTTTTAAAAACAAATATTCGGAATATAAAACGTTAGGTTCATTGTCATTTCCCAAATTCTGTGCATTCATTATTATCAAATCAAAACAACAAATAAAAAGGCATCAAGTAGGAAATGGTTTGTTTACAAACAGAGGCGGGAGGGGACTCTTGTTTAAGCTGAAAAAAAAAAAAAAATACATACTCGCATTTTATTTATCTACTGCAACTTGTGCCAACTTCTTAAATACAGTACCTTGGGATAGGAACATTTCTCAGGATCACTGCCCCCCAGCACAGCGGTGGCTTCATTCTCTAACTCTTCGTTTTCCTCTAGGACATCCACCATAGAAAGAACAACCTCGTCTCCTTCATTTACCGCCATCCTTAAAAACAGTGAAAGAAAAAAAAAACTGCTGGTACTTCCAGGTCAAGGCTGCTGCAAGAGAACGTCAAACGTATTGAATATACAAAGAAACACTGAACTTCCGCCACGCTGCGCCAAAGGGTTGTGGGGTATAGAAAGAGCTCAGGAGACACAATGGAGAGGTGTTTTGCTGTTAAAAAAATGCATCAGACTTTTGAAGTAAATTTCACTTATGACACGGCCTCTTGAACAAAACGGAAACACTGGCAAATTATGACAGGTCGTAATTGTTATGTAAATTGCCATTTTCTGAACGCAGACTTGTATTGTGGCGCAAGCGCAGAAAATACAGATTAATATACATATATTTTAAACTGAAAAGACTGCGCTAAACTTTTTGGCAATTAATTCTTCCAGGTCAGAAATAAAAGGTTAGAGCTGTCATTTCACCTTTTTTTTTTTTTAAACTACTGTAATTTAATTTTACACTTCTTAACATGTTTTCATGGTTTGCATTTTTGTAACTAAGGATTTTCTTTTTTAGATATTTTTGCTTTTTTAAATCTAAGCATTATTTCCTTAATGCTTTGCAAAAATGAACATTAAACTTTAACTTGAACACAATGAACTTTGTGTGCATGTTTGCTAATAAATAAATGCATGCATACATTTAAAATAGTAAAAAGACACGACTATTTTGGCGCTAAGGTTCAGAGTTGAGAGGTCATGCTACAATCATGGCAGGCTGTGAGCTGCGAGGGAAGCTGAAATTCAGAAACGGGGACACCAAACAGTTCATTGTAAAAGCTGACACCAACATAAAGTCGATTCTAAGTGGGGTACAACAGTTAAAAGACGAGGTGTCGGTGGTGCTCAGTGACTTGGTGATTCAAGAAAAAAGCGAGAACCCACGTTCTCAGAATGGCAATGACGTTTCAGACGGTATGTGCATGTGGTTTAGTACTCATAAAAAGCATTTTAAAAACATATACAGGTTTGGCTTGCATCATATTTTAATTTCTTTCAAACAGGATGCACGTAAACCGTACGGATTAGTGTCAAATACGTGCAGTTTTTACGGCTTGTATATTCCCATATTAAAACGACTCGTTTTATTTTATTCTTTAGTCTTTACCACCTTTTACAAACAAAAATAAAACTGACCCTGTTGAATATTAAATATTTGCAGATGTGTCATCTGTTCCATTGCCGCTGAAGACTGATCATCAAGGTGAATTGTGGCACATAGTCCAATTAGCAGTCGTTTAGTTCTCCTTGACAACAGTATTTATGTGTCGCTTTTTTTTTTTTTTTTTTTTTTTTAACCTACTGTAAATATTTATTTCAGTTCAACCTGGAGCCACGTTTGCGATGGGGAGTCTTTGTATGCATTGTTTCATTGCACACTGACTTGTCATGGATGATTGTAGTTGCTAGTATTTTATTATTTGTGTAATGCAGTACCAGACCTGCTTCAGACAAACCTCGACATTGTTATGTAATAAGCATTCGTTATTGCCAAGCTATTTACATTTGTATAAAACAGGGATTTAATTAATGTGCATAATTAACATAAGAATGAATGAATACATAAGATGATCAAGCTCTGCTCCAGAAAAAAAATAAAATAAAAAATAAATAAATAAAAGCAGATATAGGCAGATTTTTTTTTTTTTTTTTTTTTTTTTTTGTAAAGTTAAGAGATGCAACGTAAAACTGAACGTTACTTAATTAATGCTAACATCCGTTTCATCCTAATCCATTACAGATGAAAATGAGAGTGACGATGAAGAGGAAATCAAACCCAAGACCAAAGCATCTAGTCTGGAGCCACCTGCAAAACGAACCAAAAATTTGCAGGTGTGAAACCGTGGTCACATACAGGGGACTGCCTTAGGAGATTTGTTTCTTTTACTGCTGTATTGAATATTAGCCAGACTCAGCACTGGGGACTGATGCCCCCACTTTATTCATTGTGCATGCTTTTTCACAGTCAGTTTGCTTTAATTATCCTTGAGGAGTGTCTCTGTTAGGTTGGATTAAGAAGGCAGTTCCGTCTCCACCTTCGGCCATATGCCAGCAAAGGTAGGTAATAATGGCTGCTCCCATTTTGGACACCTGTCTATTTGGAAGCGAGACCTCCAGAACTCATTTAATGAAGACATTTCTGAATAGAGATATAAATTGTGACACGAATGACTAGCAAAAGTCATCAACTTAACTAAGAAGCATGGCGATGTAGACTGGACACAAAGGGATAGTTAAGAGCTTAGACTCTGTAGTGAGAAGCTTTTGTAGATCATTCTTACAGTTAGTTACTGACACTCCAATTAAACTAGTCACCATGGTAACTGTGCCATGTTATCCTGTACATTTACATTTCGCCTAATGTTGCAGTGTTGAAACATTTTTCATGATTAATGTAGAACATTTTATGCCTGAATCCAAATCTACACATATGATGTTCTTAATTGTTTATTTAAAATAAACTACTGATTGGAAACTACCTTGATATGACATGATTTTGCTAGGACTATGTAAAGTGTCTCTAGACTAATATTCTATTTGCACTTTTTTTATGCACGCTCTGCTCCAGTAATTTCCAATAAATACTGTAGTTTCAGTATCCTGAAAACAAAGTTAGAGATGTCTGCCCCACAATTTCTTGAACTTTGCTTGTTTACATGGAAACTGCATGTTGTGATCACCTGGTCTACACTTGCATTGAATCTGGAATGGCAAATGTAACAACTCGTGTGATGAACATGTATTTTCTCATTCTTGAATAGGGTAATAAAGTAGCTTATCAATGCCATTTTGAGAAAATAAGACCTGCTGTCTATTTACCAAGTTTTGATTGAAGTGTCAGGCATTTTACTTTTTATCCAAACTGCAGAAAGAAAGATCAATACTGGGCTGTCCTGTACTGTATTGAATTTCAAGAATTTGTTTCTTTGCTTTAAAAGAAAAGAAAAAAACTTTTTTTTATTATTATTTTGTATTATTATTAAAAAGAAACCCAAGCAGTTTTATTTTATCACAGTGCAATTATTTTTAAAGGACAGAAAACAAAGTTCCCCAAAATGAATATTTTTATCATCATGAATACTGATGGTAACCCTTTTTCTAAAAGTCTTAATAGAAGTTTCATTTCAACTGGACATTCTATAATAAACTGCATCAATATAGTAAAGGCTTTTACTTTAAAACCCTCAGTACACCTCCACTCCCAACCAAAAAAGGGCAATATCTTCAAAGGCAAATGGCAGGTTGTATATAGTACTATAAGATCAAACATGTTACCTTTGGCATACAGCCTTGATCACATACACAGAGAATTACTCATACTTGGTTAACACAATCAGTACCATAGGAGCTTGCTTGGTAGTGCATGTTCCTTAAATTACAAGAATTGAATAGTCATTAAGTTAGGAAGTTCAAGAAACGTCTGAATCAGGGCACTGAGAAATCAACCACTATACCAATTCTTACAGCAGAAACAGTGTCACCTCAATTTATAAGAATACTAGACATAAACAAGCTCATTCAGAATTTCATGCATATGTCCTAAAACCTTGCAGGAACCCTTACCCAGTGAGCAACAACAACTACCATAGCCCTTTACTGATAATACATTTCAATACATTCATGCTTTTAGTGGTGTAAAATAAAACAGGAGAAAAAATAATTGATTTTTTCAAACATATCTGTAAATAAAAATAAACATTGATGCTTTCATCTGAACACTACTGAGGATTTAAACCTAGCTTTTGCCTTTAATGAAACCAAAAGTTGTCCCTATGTTTGAATGCAAAGATATGAAAACAAGCATGTAGAATGTCCATGCCCTACTGTACAACAGATAAAACACCCTTTAACAAAACTCGTCACCATTCTCTGGCAATGCAATCAGAAAAGAGAGGCAAACAATATTAAACATACTTATTTGAAAAAAAAAAAAAGTTTCTTTATCATATTACACACTACCGCCTGGATAAAATCTGTTGAAAAGTGTTGAGCGGTGAGTTAACGCCGACAGTGACAGAAATATTCATAATCCCTTAATGACAAATGTTATCTACTTTTCATCTTATCAATGCGAGCACAGTTTCATGTGGTCATAATGAATAAATAGTTAACTTCAGTGTATAATTGCTAAAAAAAAAAAAAAAATCTAAATAAAGCGCTACTATGCTAATTTGCCTTTATGAAGTAGAATAAAAATACCTGTGGGAAATAATTTAAATGTTTCATTAAAAAGCTTTTTTTTTTTTGGGTGAAAACTGTTTAACCTGAAAAAGCATAATTCACAAAAAGCATGGTAAATGTAGCACAAAATAAACATGAGGCTTAATAAAAGCAGAGATTTGGGGGGGGGGGGGGTGGCATAATGGTTATGGCATTGTACACTGCATTGTGGCTAGCTTTGTGATCCGGGTTTCTCACTTTAAATGTGCTTTACATTGTATCAGAAACACTAGTTTTTATCTTGGATCATCCAAAACCAGCCTTTTTTTTTTTTTTTTTTTTAAAAAAGGACCTGAAAATTTTTAAATCATAAAAATGTGAAAAAATAGCAAGATGATGCTTGGAGTGTGCAGGTAATTTAACAGAAAAAAGATAACAAAGATTTTCACTGTTGCTGTAACATACAACACAAAAGTACCTTCAATTGGTGGATAGTTATCTCAGGCTCAGTATGCTTTTAAATTCTGAACCTGTTATAACTGTTCCGTTTCCTGTGTTATGTTTCATTGTGGGTTAGGAACATATTATGAACACCTTTCTAATATTGAGTTGCACCCCCTTTTGCCCTCAGAACAGCCTCAACTCGTTGGGGCATGGACTCTACAAGGTGTCGAAAGCGTTCCACAG
Organism: Polyodon spathula; assembly: GCF_017654505.1. Lineage (NCBI taxonomy): Eukaryota > Metazoa > Chordata > Actinopteri > Acipenseriformes > Polyodontidae > Polyodon > Polyodon spathula. Next base: position 25,919,235 of record NC_054550.1, read on the forward strand.
GGAAGCTAGCCCATGTTGACTCCAATGCTTCCCACAGTTGTGTCAAGTTGGCTGGTAGTGGATCTCTACTCCGAATAGCTTGTTCCATCTCATCCCACAGATACTCAATTGGATTGAGATCTGGTGACTGGGCAGGCCGCTGCAGTAAGCTAAATTCACTGTCATGTTCATGGAACCATTCCTGGACAATCCTAGCCTTGTGGCATGGGGCATTAACCTGCTGAAAAAATCCATTAGCAGATGGATACACTGCTGCCATGAAGGGATGCACCTGATTGGCAACGATGTTAAGATATCCTGTGGCATTCAAGCGTTGCTCCACTTTTATCAAGGGGCCCAATGTGTGCCATGAAAACACACCCCACACCATCACACTACCACCAGCCTGCAATGTTGGCACGTGGCATGATGAGTGCATGTACTCATGTGGTTTTCTCCATATACTAGTCCTCCCATCAGCATGAAACAACAGGAACCGGGATTCATCAGACCAGGCAATGTTTTTCCAATCCTCCAGTGTCCAGTGTTTTCGTTCCTTAGCCCACTGTAACCGCAGTTTCTTGTGTTTTGCTGAAAGAAGTGGAACTCTGTTAGGTCGTCGGCTCCCATACCCCATCCGTGTCAAGGTACGACGAGTTGTGCATTCTTTTACGGGTCTTTCTGCACCAATGTTGTACTGGACTGTCAGTTGACTAACTGTAGCCCGTCTGTTGCTCTGCACAATTCGTGTCAGCCTCCTTTGGCCTTTTTCATCAATGAGCCGTTTTCGACCACTGGCCTGCCGTTGGCTGGATGTCCTTTGGGTGGTGGACCATCCTTGATACACACGGGAAACTGTTGAGCGTGAAAAACCCAGCAGCACTGCAGTTCTTGACACACTCAAATCGGCGCGCCTGGCACCTACTACCAAACCCCGTTCAAAGGCACTTAAATCTTTTGTCTTGCCCATTTATGCTCTGAATGGCATACATACACAATCCATGTCTCAATTGTGTCAAGGCTTAAAAATCCTTTAACCTGTCTCCTCTTACATTGATTGAAGTGGATTTAACAGCTTACATCAATAAAGGAACATAGCTTTCACCTGGATTCACTTTGTCAGTCTATTCCATGGAAAGACCAGGTGTTCCTAATGTTTTGTACACTCAGTGTGTGTGTGTGTGTGTGTGTATATATATATATATATATATATATATATATATAATGTTTTGTTTTTATTTTTAAATCCCCCTCCCAAGCAGTTTCACTAGTTGGCTCATTTGCCTTCCTTTACGCATGGTGTTGATTTTCTGAAGTGCCAGAATCCTTCACTGGTCGTTTGTTGGGTTTTTATTTTTTAATGATTTATTTCACGTATCAGTCAGCTGAAACCTGCTGATCTGATTGGAGGCCTTGGCAAATGTCTGGTGTCGGTTGCAGATGACAGCTAAACAGATCGGGATGATGCAGTAGCCTACGGTTTTGGGGTCAGCTCGAGTGCACGAGTAGAGGAACAGAAAGACCTGGAGGTAGGGGATTAGGAAAATGGTAGCCCATAACCAGAAGGGGAAGGAGAGCAGGCGGCTCTTCAGGCTGTGAGCCCACGATGATTCCCTGGGCTGGGGCTCGTGAGGAGTCTGTTTGATGTGCTCTAGAATAAGACGGTTATACGTCTGGTTGATCTCGAAGACATAGTAAACTGCAGCAACACTAACCAGCAGATACAGCCCCACAGCGATCCATCCCATCCGCTGACGAAAGTTCATCGTTCTCCATACTCCTTTCTGAAATGGAAGGCAGTGCAGTGTTCAGAATATAAATACCTGCCTGTACTATTCTGTGAAATATGTCGAATACAGAATACTTGAGAACAGAACGGTCTTCTCATTGGCATAATGTCTCGGATTTCAAATTGGAAGACAAAAGTGCAAAAACATCATCACGGTTTCATATTCTGTTATAATGTGAGCTACACAAAACAGAGCTCCAGATCACCAAAATTGGTAAATAACAGGTATAGAATTTTTTTTTTTTTTTTTTTTTTTTTTTTTTTTTTTTACACAGATGTGTAAGAATCCCTGCCAAAATGATTACTGTTGTTACACTATTACAAAGGGTTAAATAACAAAAGGTGCCTGACTGTAACAGACACTCTGCATCACACTATGTTGGAATACTGAAATAAATGCGCCCTGTATGTCTCCAGTGGACTAGTTCCACGTATTTTCAAGAATCATTTGAATCGCATGTGTTTGGTTTACTAAACAAGGTGGTCTTTCACAAGTTTTATTCAACGTCACTTTAACCCGTGATAATGATTCAGAATAGTTCCCATTTGTAGCCTACTAGCCCAGAATGTTACATTCGATGCCGAATTGATTGTTTGTTAATATATATATATTATATATATATATATTATATATATATATATATATATATATATATATTGCGCTCCAGTGTTGGAAAACTTAAATAACTCCATACTGGTTAATTTTAGTGACATACTTTTTTTTTTAATCTACTGTGCCGCCTGTTTTAATTAACATCTGCTAGCAACATACTATTTTAACAACAGCCCATGCAATTTAGAAAATATCGGTCATCGGAGAACGTGGATCACAGTATAAACCGACTACCGTGACATGTGTATCCACCTGGCAACAACAATAAAAGGCAGTATCGCTGTATTTTCCACCAGCCATTTAGAGGTAGACCAAGACCAATGCAAATCCAACGGGCTCTATAAAATCACCCGAAAGAGAATTAATAAACCCCAACCAATAGCAATAGCAAGTAGCAATATTTGTGTTTACGACGGGTAAAAATGTGCTTACTTTATCAGCCATGTGCAACAGCCTCAGCTCAGCGATATATTTATTACTTGATACGTAAAATATTAAAGGGAACAAAAAACAGTCAGCGAGTCGTTTATCCAGGCTTTGTTCTCACCTTCTCCATCTTAAACTTATTTATTGAACTCAATTCATTCTGGTGGTGGTAGCAAGCAATGTAAATAATATATATTATATATATATATATATATATATATATATATATATATATAAAGAATATATATAGACCACACATAGACACACACACAGCCAACTTCCGTAAATTTGAAACCCTTTAAAATACATTAAGGCACAGCATACGGTACCGAACACACAGTAAATATACTAGATATACTTACCTTTCTTAATTTATAACAATTAACTCTTCAGCACACACTGTTTACGCTATACGCTAAAACATTTCAAGCAGCGACCGCAGAATTGCCAATAAGCCGCCGCACATCCTACCAGAGGCAGGACAGGCCCGGTTTTTGGCAACATAACAGTCTCGTGTTTTGATTGGTCCTTGTCTGTCGCAGACATATGACGTCACCACTAGCGTGTCGGGTGAGCATGGAGACACTGTGATCAGAGACTTAGAATTTTTGGATAAATTTAAAGTTCCAGTGACTCCAAAAGAATATGCAATAGTATTTGACGGCTTTCCTAGTAGCCTTTTTCACCTCAGTAAATCATCCTTTGACTACAGTCATCTACAGCACACCCTACGTTTTTAGATTTGCGTATTCGTAATGGTAGTTTATTTGATTCCAAGTGCAATGATATATTTGTAAGACAGCTCTTCTCAGACTTAGATTATACAAGTTGTGTGCCCTGGAACTCATTACTGAACTGCAATGTTAATTGGAAGAAAACATGGACAATTTCTCATAAGTATGCCCTATTGTCGAAAATTAAAGAGATTCAGTTTACTATCATACATAGGGTTTATCCAGTTAATTATTATATGAATAAAATACTTTCAAACATTGACCCAAATTGCACCTTTTGCAGCTCTCATACTGAAACAATCCCTCACTTGTTTTTCAGTTGTACATTTTCTAATGTATGTTGGAGAAGAGTTACTTACTGGCTTCTTGATTCTTGCAGTATCCTCATTTATTTCTTGATAAAAGATAAAATCTTTTATTTTGAGAAATCAGATCTTGATCATTCTCTTGTCTTCCTAATACATTTTATTATTTTGTTTGGAAAATATTACATACATAAATGCAAATGGATGAAAACCAAACCAAACTTTTCTCATTTTCGCTCTTTGTAAAATGTATCCCAATTCTTTGAAGATGTGTAAAGACAAGAGAGCTATCAATACATTCGATGTCTTCAGTGGTACTGACTTGTGAACATATTCTTTTCTTTAAATTATCGATTTTAGTAGCCTTTAGATATTGAAAAGCCCTGTTTATATTATTATTATTATTATTATTATTATTATTATTATTATTATTATTATTATTATTATTATTATTATTATTTCTCTTTTTTTAAATGTATTTTCTTTTTATTGTTAATATTCATTGATTATGGAATGTATATGCCTCATTGTTGTTCATTGTGCAATTTTTTTTTGTTTGTTTTTTAATATTACTGTATCTTACTATATTAAAGTAAATAAATGGGAGAAAAAAAAGAGACCCACGTGACAAAAAACAAACAAACATTGTGATCAGAGAGAGATGTCTATATCAACAAGCTGGCTACAGTGTTGGAGCAGTCTGCAGTCCCTGGCTTCACTCTGCATGACACTGAAATAAAATTCCTGCTCTACGCAGATGGCCTGTCACTGCTGGAGCAACACTGGGCCCGGGCAGTAAACATGAACAAGACCAGAGTCATGATATTCCAGCAGAAAGCCAGATCTCAGGTAAATAAGTACCACTTCACTCCAGGCAACACCACCCTAGAGCACACCACCAGCTACACATATCTGAGCCTGACCATCAGTGCCTCAGGGAGCTTTAACCTAGCAGTGAATTAATTAAAGGAGAAGGCATGCAGGGCTATTTCTGCCTAAAGAGGAGGCTCTATAATATAAATCTCCCTGTCAGAATTTGTCTCAACATTTTTGAAAGTGTGATTCAGCCAATTGCCCTATGTGGCAGTGAAGTGTGGGGTCCAATCACCAGCCCGGACTAAACACCCCAAAGAAACCCTGCATTCAGAGTTCTGCTAAAAAATTGTGTAATTCAGGGCTGTGGACGGAAAAAACGGCCAAAGAAAGGGATAGGGTCAGTTTCATTTACTCTTGTAAATGACGAAAAACACAGGAAAATCCACGCCCAGTTTCGCATGAAAACCCGCATTTCACGTATATGTTAGTGAGCTTGTGTATCCTTAAGTGACGTCACTATAAATGTTGCAAGGGAGCAGATCAGTTGTTACTGTGGATTCCAAGACAGTAGAAAGTAAGTGGCTGATGGGTGGTTTTATGGTTAGCAGTGGTGTAGTTAACCTAAGTTAACGATAAAGCGAGTGACTTTTTTTATTATGTCTGGCCTGTCATGTTGTATATCTCTTGTGTGTTTACAGTTCTGTATAAAACCACTTACCATGAACTATAGCAGCTGTTTGAGAATACCACTGCTGTAAAAACTACACTAAAGTTAAACACAAAGAGCAAGTGAGCTGCTTACTAAATGTCTGTAACTGAATTTACTTTTGCTCCCAGCTATGTCCAAAGACAACGCGCGTCCACCCTCTAGTCAAAATCATCAGAGCAAGAAGGAAACCCGGGCTTTACTATAGTTAATGACTTGGGTGTGTTGAGCCAGCTTGATCACCTGAAACAGCGCAACAAGAATGTGTACCAACAAGTGGTTGATGCCACTTAAAACAAACAAAAAAAAACAAACACTAAAACACAACAAAATAGAGTGCTATTGAACACTAAATAGAAATGACATTCTGGCAGAATATCTGGTAACTGTCAGAAACACAAAGCAGAGGCAGATCCTGACCAAATACTGGCTCAGTGACCATAACCTTGCCATTTTAAAAGGCCGACACAGGCAAACCTGGCTGGCCAGGAAGAACAGGCTCTTTGGTCACTGCGAGACAGGAGAGATTGAGACAGAGATTCACTTCCTAACACACTGTGAAAGATATAAAAACATAAGGGACATTTTCGTCTCCAAATCCATCAATTTAGTCCCAGAATTCCCCAAAATGCACGATACCCAGAAGCTGTCAATCCTGCTGGGGGAAGACAAACACACAGCAATACTGGTTGATCAATACGTGAAGACCTGTCATAGGCTGAGAGACAGTGAACATGTCACACTACAGAGGAAAAAGAGAGGGAGAGGGAGGGAGGGAGTTGTTATTCAATATAGAGGAAAGCGGGCTACTGTTTAGTATTAAAAGATATGTTGTCTCTGTCTATATATTTTAGTTGTTTATGCCATGTATGTGCTTTGGCAACACAATTCTTTTTTTTTATTATTATCATCACTGCAATAAAGCCCATTTGAAAGAAAAAAGTATATCACCACAGAAAGCCAATTCTTACATTTGTGCATAACATGACAATTTATATAAAGTAATAGTCACACATAGTTTGTTACATTAGTACAGCAAAATACCACATTATATTTTAATTGAATGGTTCTGGAAAGCAGAACTCTCTCCCAGCTCAGAAATAAATAACATCTACACTGATGCCAGCTCAGAAAACCATCAACCGAGACTTGTATGTGAGATGACTGATGTATCACATTTGATTTGCTTTGTTCCTGTTTGAATTTTAATTCCTGAGTAAACTATTTTTGATTGACTTCATCTGAAGAAGATTAATTATTTTTGAGAAGAAATCAAACCTCTTACAAAGCCACTTCTTACATTTGTGCATAACATGACAATTTATAAAAAGTAACTCATCCATAGTTTGTTATAATAGTACAGCAAAATACGTTATATTTTAATTGAAAAAACTATCATCCATCATCTCCCTCCCTCTCTTTCTCTATCTCTCTCTCTCTCTCCATCTCTGATCACAATGCTTCCAAGCTTTCCCACTCGTAATGACATGATATTCCCGTGACAGACAAAGACCAATCAAAACGCGTGACAGATATGCGGTCCCATCCCAAAAATCGGGCTTGTGTCATACCTCCCCCAATCCTTACAGAAGCATTCCATAAAACCAAGCTCCAAACTTCCTGAATATCATCACTATCTGGGATCATTTAACCCTTGAAGAAGTTAGGACATGACTTGTACAGTTACAGTTTGATTGCAGGGTACTACGTGTGTAATATTTTTGAATGGCGGTCATTAGAAATTTAACACAAAACACTAAAAAACATCTGCCTAACTCAAAATGTCTTTACTCAAATGCTTATATTTCCAGTTTGAAATCACTCTGATTTTGTTGTCTGTAATGTGAATGGCTACTTCAAATGACAACACTGATTGGCAGTACAACCTACAGCTTTGCTTTTGGCTCAGGCCTTCCTAGTTTTAGGGGAGGTGAGGTTTCTCAGTTTGCTTCTACCATAAAAAAGTCACATAATTAAATGAAAACATGTATATATCCACTTCCGTGTTTTATTATAAACTAAGGAAAAGTGGCAGTCATTCAAAACCTCTCTACTTAGGTCTGAGTAAAACCACTTCCTTACTTATTAATGATGCCAACAAAGCCCATGCTTTAGAATTTTATTTGTAGTGATATAAAGCACTGCTTTAGTTTGAGCTGATCCCAGAGTCCACATGCATGGCAAACACAAGACACTCGGGTCTATAATATCTGAGAAAAGTCAGATAATATTGTGCTTGAGTGGTTTGTATGGAAATGGCTCTTTTTGTAGATTCTTGGCCACATCTTTTTATGGCTAAAATTGTTATTCTTACTTGGATTTCAGGTAAACACAGTATTTGCATTGATTAAACATGGGAAAAGCATAATAAACTGCAAAAATAAGGTTCAATTTAGGTAAACGTGTATAAGTGGGCCAGTGTTTTACATTTAGATCCTTTTCAAAATAAAGAAACTGTATGCAAAATGAAATGAATAATTGTAATGCACAACGATGGTGCACTGTGAGTCATCATAATTTGGTTTGTTTTTTTTGTGCCTTTCATTGAGCATTTGTTTTCTCTTGAACTACAAATACAGTGCATAATAATTAAAATAAAATTACATTAAACCACATTTGCTCAATAATTTACTGGTTAGTTTTGTAAAATGCATAGGTGTTTTTGTTCTTATATTAATAAATAGAATTACAGTACAGCCTAAACTCAACCTCGTTTCCTGTAGGCAGCACAGGGTCATATAACCTGTACAACAGGTTCAAAAGAAGGCCTGGGAGAATGTTGTTAGGCTACTGTGAGGTATACTTTTTCTTTTAAAGCCTAGGAACTCCTCAAATTGGGTGACATACATTACATGATGAAACATGTTGGGAAGGTGTCCTTGTTTGAAGATAATGATTCACAGAGCTCTCTCTCTCTCTCTCTCTCTCTCTCTCTCTCTCTCTCTCTGCCGAATGGACAGTACCACATCAGAGCCAGGGTGTGTCCCAGGGATATGTGCTAGATCTAGTATTCACTCACCTGATCTGACAGACCTCTCAAAAGACATTTTAAAAACACTGATGGCAGCATGCAGATGTATGTGCTTGAATATAAAATAAGACAAAGCAGACTTCATCAGTATTAAGAAGTTTGGAAGAGTATTTGGTCTTAGCACTAATCTTACAAACATTATGTAGTTGACCTATGAAATTTAAATCACATTGCATAATATTGATAAACCACTAGTGTTTCAGAAAATCAGTGTCGTTACTGGATAAAAGTGAATCACTATGGCCAAATATCCCATTTAGCAAGTAGAGTTCTAAATATTTCCTTAATATCCTATTAACACATGCAGTTCTATTAAGATCTGATACTGAATCCTACACCTGAAGAATTGTGACGGCTGTCATTTTCAGTGACATCTGATCAGACTTTGGTAAGGAGCTGATTGGCAGGTGCTTCAGTGATTGCTTGTCACCTGGAATAGTATGAAAAGTGATGACATACTGGATGGCAGGAAAAATGACTTCACTTGAATCATCATTTTTTTTTTTTTAATTTAACCATTTTTTGCTATAGTCCACAAAGTTGTCATGAGACTGTAATTAATGTGGGTTAACTATTTAGATCAGTTTTTATGTACTTTGGATCCCATGCTGTCCAATGCATGAATTGTCAATAGACCATACCTGTTGTCAGCATAATGTCAGTTACTGTCTTCAGGCATCCATGGTGAGGCTTAAGATGTATGCTGCCTGGTATATTGCAGCACAGCCCAGATAAGCCATGTACAATAAGTTGTATCAAACTGTAAGTTTCAGTTGTAATGCATAAGAATGAGATTACATAGTTAAACCAGAACTACTCAAAACAGCTTCAACAACGTTCCCAAAACTTGTATGTGTGAGCCAAACTTTAAACTTTTAAATAATAGTAAAATATATTTTAATTTGACTATTAACTGTATAGCATTGTATGAATTAAATCACTAATTTGTCTTATTAAAGACTAAACTTTTAACTGAATATACATTTTGGGTATTCCCACTGCACACACAAGAGGCGATATTGTCATAGTGCACATATACATACAGTCATTACTGTTAGGTGATGTGCCAAACCTGGCCATTTGAGATAACTGCGGTCTTGTACTATACAGTATACAGACGATATTGCAACATGAAAAGCAAGGTACTTTCACGTTATGTTCAGTTTTGATGTGAAATGTTTGAATATTCTTAGATTTTCGAATAATCTGTTCAAAAGAAGTCAATGGAGAATCGCCATCCATCGACACACTTCTGATAAAAAAAAATCTATTTATTTTCGAGGTCAATGATCGCTAAAGTTCAACTGTGCATGGTTTAAATAAATGTATATATTATGCTCATGTTCACAGATACCTGATATGTAGTTCATTTTCAATTTACAGTACTTAATATTTTGGTCTAAAATGAACTGCAACTTCATGTGACTGAATTTGCTGGACTGATGTTACACTGTAATGTTATGTCTGTACACACACACACACACACACACACACACACACACACACATATATATATATATATATATATATATATATATATATATATATATATATATAGTTTTTATATATAAAGTTTTCATTTATATGACTGTATAATTATACTGACTTAATGTTGGATTGATGTTATATTTAAATGTATTAAAAACCACGTACGTTGCCTTGGTTAAAGCTGTTTGCCAAATAACTATAACATTGTGTTCCATTTCCAATGCATATTACGCATGATCTTACTCTTCTATTGAAATATGCTATACTTTAAAATAATGCTTTATATATTTATGTATGTATTTATTTATTTGGTGTTTTACATTTCTTTCTCTTTTTCCTTAATCTCTAACACGCGAAATTAAGAAGTGATGTTGCTTATGAATTATGTGTAAGGTAATGAAACATGTTACTTTTTGGAAACATATTTGTATTCCTCTATAGAATAATAACCTATATTAGCAGTTAATTATTGGTGCTCGTGCCTGTAAATAAACGTTAATCGTGAAGGCAGCGTTGAAATAATCAGTAGGCTATACACAAGCAACATTATCAAAAACGATTTGTCTGACAAGGTAAGAGTCATAATGATGATGACAAGAAGGAGAACTAGCATATTTTCATTTAATACAGTAAGTGGAAAATTAGATTAACATTGCTTAATCGGATAACGATACAGTACCGTGACAGCCTGGGCTTGTATTTAATGATCAAAAAACACACACGCTGTGTTAATCGATATTTTCATGTAATATTGGTCGTTTGAGTGTATTACTGTTATAAATTAAAGTTTAAACAACAACTAAACACCTATTTTCTATCTTATCTTCTAGCTGTTGCCACACAGGGAATGTACTTCCTTACCTAGGCAATACGGTCGCCCCATGCACATGCTGCAGCTAAGACGTTTGCATAGACGTGTCCTATCTAAGCCTTCTGGTACACATTATTGCAACAGGAAAAGCGAGGCGCTGTTTCTTTAACGTTGAGAGTCCCCAAGCCGCCACCTAGGGGTGCTGTGTTGAACTGAGGTGGTTTTGTTTTCTCATTTTAGCAAGAGGAGAGCTCGTATCTTTATAGGCTGATGTGTGCAAATCCAGACACATAGCATGCTATGGCTGATCCGGCTGCACATTGCCTTCACTAAAAAATGAACAGAATTGAAACGGGGAGGGTGTGTCAGGGGGCATATTTGCAATAAACCTGGTTGAAAACACGAGATCACAAACAGTCTTAAGGAGTGCGGAGAACGTTCTAGATATTTCGATCAAGGCAGAGGGAATGGAGATCTGATCAAAGAATGCAAAACCGGGTACGTTGTTTTTTGAGTTGTTTTTGTAAGCCTCACTTTTGTGCACAGGGAGAATCTGATTTCGATTTCCACTAAATGCAGTAAAGTTTTTGAATTTGTACTCTGCAGCTTTCTTTCTTAAATCCCCCCCCAGCAAAAAACAAACAAAAACAAAAACAAAAAAACGTTTAGAGAGAGGGTTGATTTAAAATAAATTAAAAAAAAAAAAAACAAAACAAAACAAAACAAAAAACAGGGCGAGGGACTACTGGTTTTCTACTCATGTATAAGTTAAGAGCCACTTGTAAATTGTGGAAATAAACAGCTTCCAGAATAGAATACGAACGCCTACATTAATTGCAGCCAGTTTGTATCTACTGGTGGATGCAGAGAACGAATTATCGTATTGTGTTGCTGCATTTCAGTAGTTGTACACCGTGACATAGTTTCACTTTACATACATATCCGCTTTTTGATATTAACACGTTTTCTGCTCTCCCTAGGTTTAAGAAGAGAGTCGGATTCATGTTTATTTCGGGTCCCATTTAAAGTATTTGTCACATCTGGATTTGACTGATACAGTAACTCAAGATGCAGACCTTCTTTAAAGGTAGAAGAGTTGGATACTGGCTGAGCGAAAAGAAGATCAAGAAGCTCAATTTTCAGGCCTTTGCAGAGATGTGCAGGTAACGTTCTTGCATTGCTTAATTATTTATACCGTATTTTTTGTGACGGTGAAAACAGCTTAAAACACGCAAAGCTACAAAACATTTAGCTGTTCTGTTGTTGTTGATGAAGTAAAGAAACACTATGCACTAGGCTTGGTGGTGCGTTCATTGATAGAGTAGTATAGTAATGTTACAATTCGCTAATGACGATACATTTCTGAGAACGATCCACATCGGTGGCATCAGTCATATTTCTCCTGTTAATAATATTAACGCAAAATACTACTGAAATACTGCAGTATTTTGGGTGCTGAAACTTTTTACTGTAGTTCAGGTGCAACCACTATTTTTATGTTTCCCATTTCATAACAACTGGGGCATGTCTATTTTGAACTATTAGTTTCTGTTTTCTAGTATGACAAAGAGAAAAGGGAAGTTAACTATGTTAAATATAACAATATGTTAATAGGTATAAGCTCGCTATAACATACTGCGCAACATATTAAAACCTCAACACAAACACTACTGGGGTTGAGAGAAAAAAAAAAACTCATCTGCATTACACATTTTGTGTACAGCTCTTGCTATAGTTAACTGCTTCCTTAATTTGTTATGCAAATAACGTGAGTGACGTCGGGTATGCTGTAAAAAAACACATACTTTTTTTTACAACTGAGCACCGATTTAGTAGGTGTTCAGTTGGCAGGTGTTTCCCTGAAGTAGTTGAAGGAGATAATCATAGAGGAGAATGTTCAATTCAAGTTGTTTTGTCCTGGCTTCCCATGACTATGGCAAGTGTCACCCACAAATGATTTTAATCAGCTTTCGTTTTGAGTCTTTGTATCCTTTAGTTTAATGGCAGTTAATGATTAAACAGGTGCTTATCATACGTTGCCATCCTCTGTACAATATACATGTATTGTGTTTACAGGCCAGCCTCAAAAGCTAACATTTGCATGCTTGGATAACACAGAAAAAGCTGTTAGACAGTTATTTTTTTCTGCATGTTTCAGAGTTGAGAACAATGTGTCAAATTCACATCTCCATTCATTTTCCATTTGAGGTGAAATTCTAAACCTTATGACTAAACTTTCACTTTAGTGCACCTCAAATGTACTGAAGTGGTAACAGAACAAACTGAAAACATGCAGATCTCATTTTTATAGTTTTCGAATTATAACCTTTGTAATTCCCTTAAAATAAGGGATAGACACTTGATTTGGCATAGAACTCCCTTGTGTTATAGTAGTGCTCACTCCTGGGTAGTACAAAATAAAATGGTTAAATTCCATAACAGTAAATTAACAGTATTTAAACAGTCTTTGGCAAGATATCCATCACGTGGGATAGTGTTTTAATGTAGGCAAACAACTGTATCAATCAAAGAAATCTGATTCTCGATAAAGCAAACACAGTTCCAACACCATGTTGTGAGTTTAGCCTGCAGTATTTAATTGTACTTTTTAAAAATGTTGTAAACCGGAAAAGCTTTTAGCACATTGAGGTTTATCCCATGATAGTCCCAAAACAATCTAATAGTGCTCTTATGGCTGGTTTCAGAGACCTATATTAGCACTTTTTAGCACTAGTAGAAGACCATGTATGGAATTAAAATGAATGGACTATAGAATAGTCGTTTTTTTGTAACAATTTAATTGGCTTAAAAGTGTGAGATTTCGAGTAAATATATGAAGAAAAAAGGCAGTGTATATTTTAGCACTACTTCACGACCATGTACGGAATTAAAACAAATTGACTAAAAAACAGTAGATGTTTTGTAACAATTTAATTGTTTTAAAAGCAAACAAGATTATCCGTACACTTATATTCACAGAAAATAAATATAAAAAGAGAATTTCGACAAAAGCTGCTGCGAAGCATTGTGGTTGAAAGTGAAAACGTTACCCAACGTAACGTTTTTTTTCCCCCCAGAATGCAGAAATGCAGAAACATGAATCTGTTAACGTTTCTCTTGTGAGACTGGGTTGAGCCTCCATGTTGTCTACCACCATCTCCCAGTGTTTCTGGAACGCACCAACTCCTGTTTGTACAGTGGCATTTTCCTCTGTGTAACCGAGTCCTTTTTTATTCAGTGTAATATGAATAATGTATGATAGTTGTACTATGAAAAGCCTGAGCATGACTAAAGTACAGTACTAGAGTATGTGATTTCTATGTTAATCGGACTTCTTTGAAAATAGTGAACAATTGTTTTTCAGAGAAAGAGGCAGAGACGCCTTTTCCATAGCAGTTTGAGCCAAGAAAGTCCACATTTTAATGTAGCCATTATTTGTCCCTGAGTTAGTCAGGCGTATTATACTGTAGAGGTCATAAGTTCAGTTGTCTATAAACTCAGTAGAGTAGTAAATGTGAAGTGGCTCATACCGTTCTACATTTGGAGTTTTGCAGTGTATTCCCACCCCTGCTGTAGTTCATCTAATAGGTTTCCCATGTATAGTATTAGAACTTTATAGAAGGAACACACACTGTGAGTGATTAATCCTGATAAAGTGCAGCATGCTGTCCACACATTTAACCTCTGCTGTGACAGTGACATGTGGATGGCTTAAGGAAAGTAGATGCTTTTAAGGAAGTGTCTGTTTCCTTAGGCCTCTTATCATTGTTAACACCTTTTTTCTTCAACTTTGTGGCACTTTTTGAACCCATTTACTGTATATTACAACCCCCAGATGAAACCTGCATCACATTTGAAATTGATGCAAATTTTGTGCCAGGGTTCAGTTCAAACACTGCACATCTCGGTATCATTAGTAAAGATCCATAGCTGCCTCCTTCAATGTCAACTCACATTTTTTTCCTTTCTGAAATCCCACAGATAGAAGGGACATGAAACATTATCATCCAAAATACTGCGTTAATAAAATGCTCAAGCAGTATTACTTGGTAACCCCTGTGAATGCTCGCCTTTTGGCTTGTGTGTAGATGCTGGCTGTCTATACATATTTCTTAGGTAATTCGTTGACAATATTGATATGTAGACAATTTAACGAAAATGAAAAAATGTTGTTGGTTTTCCAGACTAAGCGAAGCAGTTATTGCTTTGAATTCATCTGTGCATTAAACAGAACAGCGTGCAGGGGATTTGCACCTTGCACAGTGCTGTAGACTCACAAAGCAGGCTGATTGCACCAGTGTAGATTAAACACGTTATGTGGATTACATGGTAATCCTTTATAAACCTCCAGCTGACTACTGCTTCCCTACATTGAAGGCTGCTGCCTCTGGTTCGTCTAGTGATGGTATAGCTGAATTGTTGGGATCGGCTGGTTTTGTGCAGTTGTGTTGGGAAAGCAGTATACAGGGACAACATGAAAGGAAAGAGGTGCAACTTTATTAATTTGGAAGTATATGGGTCTCATGTGCAAACATGTATTTTTGTTTCAATATTGACGTCTGGACTACACTAGGTAAAAGAGAGTTCTCAGTTTGTTGTCTTCCAGGAAATGTGCTACGCTTACACTTCTTAGGTTATTTCACCTCAGCAGTGTCTTTGGGGGTCAAGCGTCATACTGTCATACTGGCTGCCAAGCAGGAGAAGCAACTGTTGGGTTACTGACAGAAAAGAAGACCCCGAAAGGGTGGGAAATTGACATGAAACTGCAAGACTACTGCTATAAAAAGCCTGCAGACAGATTTTTTTTTTTTTTTTTTAACCAAGTGTAGTACCAGATATCTTTTTAAAATGAAAATTCATGCTCGCTTAAACAGATTTAATTGAAATCTGCAGAACACCATTCAGTCATGTGACGCAAATGGATATGCATAGGCTGAAAAATGTATGGCATTATTTTGTTATCTACAATTACTTTAATCATTTTGTGGTTGGAGTGTACTACTGCATGTAGTACAGTATGTGTTTTATACAGATGTTTTTTGGATTTTAAACTGTATTATTGTATTTCCTTGATTAGGGAATGAGAAATGCTTGTTTATGTTAATGATGAGTGTAAATGAGGGGAGATTTGTATGTCTGTTTGTTACCTCTGATGAAGACCGTTTGACTGTCGAAACGTTAGGTTGTTTTTCAGCTATTTCTTTTTAATTCCTTTTATGTCCGTGAACCAAATAAAATATAAAAAAAAGTTGTGTAAAGTTCAGCTGTTGTTTGTGGTTTGTGAATGGGAAAGTGCAGTGTTTTTTTTTTTTTTCTGCTAGCTATCTGCAGTAGTGAAGTGTCACCATTCAGGATACCTCCAAATGTACTTCTTTTTTTTTTTCTCTCTCTTTTGAAATTATTTCCCAGCTTACGACACAGGCCAGGCCTTGTGAAGGCTGTGCTGTCAGCCTGAGTGCTTTTACGAAAACACTTGTAAACGTAGCCCCCACTAAAATCCTCCACTGAATCTGAACAATTCGATTCCCTCTTGCACTGTATTAAAAAGATGCATACAGCCCATATATATATATATATATATATATATATATATATATATATATATATATATATATATATATATAATGTGTGTGTGTGTGTATATATTATTGTTTTAACTTTTTTTTAATTCTGAACGCCCCTGCCAAACTTCGGTCTATGCAGCAAAACATGTATTCTCTCAATGTCTTTGTTAACTGTGCTATTATTTCAGAATATTACTGATAGTTTAAACACTTTTGAAGATAATTAAACTCCTTTTTTAAATTTGTTTTTTTTATTCAAAACCCAATAAAGCCTTGTCTTTTAACTTCTGCTATGGACAGTGGAATACTTTTTATTTATTTAAGTGAAATATCAGCAGTATCTACAGTAAATATGTAACGGTGTGTGTTACATATTTCAGGTATTTTACTTGGCTAATTTAGTTTGTTTTGCAAGTACCTGGCACATATTCTATAGTGCAGTAAACAGCATTTTTCCTTTGCTGCCAGTCGGTTTATCAAGGTGGGCAAGTCAGCATATCTGACTTTGGTAGTGTGCTGATAGCAAGCTCTCTGTTTACGCGTTTCCACGACTGCACCATGCTGTTTCACTGGTGATGACTGCAGTGGGAAAGATTTCCAGACCATCTTCTCTGTAGGGTTATGGAGTCTGTTTCACTAAAGAATGGTCACTTGTCCCTTCAATGCAGTGAATCGGTGGGACCCCACAGTTTCCCAAACACAGATGTTTTTATTTTCTGTCCAATTCCTAAATTGTCATTTGGATTCCCTGTTTAAAATACAGGTGCGATTGTATAAAGTACAGAAAGAGTGCTTCTGCTCATATGTAATTACAGGATAACAAGCAGATTCCCTCTGTGATTGCATTAAGGCAGCCCTGCATTGTCTTAAGTTGCTGTTTGATAATTTGCCAATGAAAGGCATAGGGGCTCAAGTATTTCTCATGCCAAGTTTCATGGGTGATTATACTGATTACAACCACCCACTTTTAATATCTATTGTATGCAGCCAGCCTGCCACAGATACTGAGTCCACCCTTTGTGTGGAGACTGCAATGTGTGAAGTGCCTGGCTGTTCTCCTTGATTCTCAGCTGTCTTTACTGATCTGTAAAGCGTCACAAGGAGAACTTTCAAATGTGCAACAGGCAGGTTGTAGCCTGTGTTGTCCTGTTTTGAGCTTGCTCTTCTTTCTTCAAATATTGAAGACTAGATTTCCATGTTGACCACATTACTTTAAGTGTCTAGTACAGCGGACTTCTTTTGTATGTAGAATTGCTTTGAAAGAGATTGCTGTCTGTAATGGTTTTAAATAGTGGTGGATCTTACTTCCACCGTCAAAATGTATACATCCTTTTGTTTTTGTGGACATGCTTTGTATTTGTACTGTATGTGGTTATGTTAACAAGAGGGTGTATATCAGGTTTTAGATCGTCGTTATTGAGTGAAAGAATGTGGAGTTACTTTACTTCAGTTTGCATTTGAAGCTTCTTTTCGGCCGTAGGCCATAAGGCGTGATCATTTTTGAGTTAACCAAATACTTATTCCAAAATATAACGTGAAATACAGATTTTTTTTCCTGTTGTCAGATTGAAAACCAAAGCAGCGATTTTAGAATAGAGTAGATTTTAATGACATAGCAGAAGATTATACATCTGTATTCTACAGCTATGGCCAAAAGTTTTGCATCACCCTATAGAATTAACACATTTTGCTTCATAAACCTACTGAATGATGTTATTTTAACATATTGAATTACATACCGCTTTGTAGTTTACCCTATACTTCATGAAAAACTGCCAGGAATTAAAAAATATAACTTGAAATACTGTACTACTATTGTGGGTTCCGGTCGAATGTTAAATAAAATAACTATGTTCATACTTCTGTAGCTGTAGGTTGCCTTTTTGTTTCCAAGGCCCCCCACCAATCCACCAGTCCAGTACATTTACATCACAGCAGAACTAACAGGTGTGAATTGACTTTTGTCCACCCAGGTTAGGATTTTTAGATTTGCAGAAATCAATCCAGCTCTCTGTGTTACATTAAAGACAGCGAGGGGCGGGCGTTTAACCTGTACAGTGTGCATTACAGCGCAGTCTAGGGCCAAGTGGAAATGTAAGGAAGGGGTATAAAAGGAATATTATTGATAAATGGATGATTTGTTCATCCATCACTTTGTTTTCTGTTGATTTGAAATTAGTTATAAACACAACAGTGGAGTGGATTCATTTTCGTCTCCTTTTCTGGTTGGTGTACAGTGCACAATGTATTTGTGGGCGTTGATGGTGATTTCATGTAATTGGCTGTCATCTCAGTGTTCTTTTTACTACTGTTTGACGCATGTTGTATTTTTTGTTCCTACCCCACTGATTCCTGTTTTTCCCAACAATGATTAAGTAAATACCTGGTAATAGTGGGAGATCATTGAACACAAGGGGAAGAAAGAAAGTGTTGCTACAGGACAAGGGTGCTTAATGATTAACATGGGAAATTATGCAGTATTCATAATGCTGACAAAATTGGTTTGCAATGTGTGGTAGTTCTGTCAATGCTGGTAATTGCTTAATTAAAATGCACATATACATCAGTTAAATACATTCGTGGGCCTTTTTAATGCAGTGAAATTGCAGTGCAAAAAAGCTCAAGGGGTAGTGACTGCACAGAAGTTGGTGTGACAGGCAGTGTTGATTGATACACTGTCGATATGGTTTCTGCTCCCAGTCGGTGAGATGAGATGAGGTTAAAAGCTCTAACAACTAAGAGTAAACTGGTTAAGACTCTCGCTTGTGGAGTGCGGACTCGCCAGTTCGCACCCAGACCTCCCTGTGACATTGGCACATCACACTGTGGCTGTGAAATGTCTTACATGAATTATAAATTGTACTGTAAATTAATTGTTTTCAAATTCTTTGTATGACATGTAAGAAGTTTAAATGATAATTAGTGCTGGACTAGTTTGTTAAAAGGTAGAACTTGAATGAGGAGGGGGTGGGGGGGGCATGCATTCATACCAACTATAAATCACATTTACATTCAAAAACTGGTGGACTAGTAGAACTATAGCTATAAATACCTTTGGACATTCATTACAATGCTTAACACAAGTCTGTAGAACAATAATATGTGCTGTGCAATATAACAGAAGTCTAGCACACCCTTCAACACATTAAGTGGAAAGTGGTGAAGAAGAGAGAGCAAGGAAAATGAAAATATAGATGGTAAGTATACATATTTTGACACACAGAAAGAGTAAAGATTAGGGGCCCAGTTTAGCAACAAGTGCAGTAACACAATTGCACATATTGTGAAATTTTAATAGAACAAACGTAATGGCCTAAAAATTATTCTGGGCATATTTCTTTGCTAGTCTTGTTGTTAAAACATGCCTTGTTGCTGAACAGTGACCTAAATCTGTAATATATACAGTACATAAGAACAAGAGACACATTCCTTGTTTTGTAAATCCTCAGGGAAGTATCTGCACTCAAGTTTTAGGCTGAGGGTGTTCCAAACACTGTGTAGGGCTTACTTTAGAGCAAACTCAAATGTAGTCCTGTGACAAAGTGGCTGAGTGGAAACAGGTACAAAGACTGATGCATTATGGTAATGAACAAACAGAGGCTTGTAATCCTGTTTGGAAATGTTTCTTTTTATTTTTGTATCCCGGTATCTGGTGACCAGTAACAATAATAATAATAAACAATAAGGGGTTTGCAGACCCAAACAGTAAAAATAAACAACACGTATCCGTCCCACAATGATACATACACGGTCACCAGTCCTGGGTGAGTGCAGTAGTGCTCATGCTGGGTGATACACGTAGAAAACAGAAAGTACTGATTAGAAAAACCTCAAAATGGAGCGAGATAACCAGTGGAGTACCGCAGGGATCAGTATTAGTTCCTCTGCTGTTCCTAATCTACATTAATGACTTACAGTAGATTCAGGTAAGCAAACTTGTTAAATTTACAGATACAAAAATAGGAGGAGTGGCAAACACTATTGCAGCAGCAAAAGTCATTCAAAATGATTGACTTCATTCAGCATTCAGAACTGGGCAGACACATGGCAAATGACATTTAATAGAGAAAAGTGTAAGATACTGCACGCAGGCAATAAAAATGTGCATTATAAATATCATATGGGAGATATTGAAATTGAAGAAGGAATCTGAAAAAGAGTTTATGTTGACTCAGAAATGTCTTCATCTAGACAATGTGGGGAAGCTATAGAAAAGGCCAATGGATATATAGTGAAAAGTATTGAATTTAAGTCAAGGGAAGTAATGTTAAAACTGCATGCATTAGTAAGACCTCATCTAGAATATTGTGTTCAGTTCTGGTATCGTGCTACAAAAAGGATATTGCTGCTCTAGAAAGAGTGCAAAGAAGAGCGACCAGAATTATTCCGGGTTTAAATTAAAAGGCATGTCATATGCAGACAGGCTTAAAGAATTGAATCTATTCCGTCTTGAACAAAGAAGACTACGCGGCGACCTGATTCAAGCATTCACAATTCTAAAAGGTGCTAACAATGTCGACCAAACGGACTTTTTTGACTTGAAAAAAGATGAGGACCAGGGGTCACAAATGGAGATTAGATAACAGGGCATTCAGAACAGAAAATAGGAGGCACTTTTTTACACAAAGAATTGTGTGGGTCTGGAACCAACTCCCCAGTAATGTTACTGAAGCTGACACCCTGGGATCCTTCAAGAAGCTGCTGATTCTGGGATCAATAAGCTACTAACAACCAAACGAGCAAGATGGGCTGAATGACTTCCTCTCGTTTGTAATGTGTTCTGTAAATCATTGTTCAAATCATTAAGGGATATTCAGAGGTGTATTTTAAGTGTAAATGAATCCCAAAGCCATGCATTGAGAGAGTGCCACTCCAGAGACATTTTTAATTACAGAGTGACATTACGATACAGAATTTGTGGATTTACAATGCTTAATATAAACGTCTCAATATTCTTCAATTCTTTGGAGTAGTAAAAGAGACTAACTGTTAAAGTCTATTTCAGTGACAGGGCATTCCTCCAACCTTACACTTCTAGGATCAGATTCTGGCTTAGGTCACAAGTGAAAGAGTTTGATTGTCTCAGAACAACCAATCTGGCTGATCTTGACAGATGCCTGGTAAGCAGATGCAGATATTCATGTGCTAAGAAGTAGGCCAGTAACTCTGTAGATCATTACGGGGAATGGGCTTTCCTGTAAATCCTATTTGGTCTTGTAAATGTTATTTGGTCTTGTAAATTTATTTTGGATCTTGTAAGTGTATCTTGCTTTCAAGTGCTCTAGAATGTTTTGAAAACAGGGAAAGAAGTTGAGCAACACTATAGTTTCTGGAATAAAGTGTTCAATAAATGTTTCTAAAATGCTCTTTTTTAAATTAAAGACCATTTTGATTAATTAAATCGTCTGTACTCCATTAATCCCTTTTCAACCGATTGAGTGGGTTTAATCAACATTTAAGTTTTTATTTTTTTATTTTTCCTATGTTTGTTCTGTTGCTAGAAAGACACTATAGGTATATTGCTAATGAGCACACACACAAACATTTAAAAAAGTGTGGGAAAAGCTGATCTTCTATTGGTTACAAAGAAACTGGCTGCCAAGAGAGCCTCTGGCAACACAGACTAATCTTTTAAATTTAAGATATTAAGTTTTTTGTAAACTAAGAAATAAGTGATGCTGCTGCATGAACCTGCCATTTAAATGCAGCAGTCTAGGAAAGTTACACCAATAAAATGCCATAGCCAACTTTATGGTCAAGCATGTACAGGACTTGTTGGGATGTTTAAAAAAAAAAAAAAAAAAAAAAAAAAAAGTAAAGATTTTGTTTTTCTTTAGATTTTTAGTGTTGCTAACCTAGTTTACTATTTACCGTATTAACATTTTCTATTTTAGATTTAAATGCAGTATTCCAAACTGTTTTCCAAACTGAATTGAAAGGAACATTTCCTTAGAGTATTAGGTCCTATACGTTTGGTGAGGTGAGGTGGGGTCATTTTGAAGAATTTTGGTGAACCTGTCAAGCTACAAGGCTTGACTCGCCCCTGTTAATCACTAATTGATTTATTGTGTTCACCTGCTAAGTAAAACCCAAATCCTACAAGTTATATTCTACTTTTTTTGTGTGTTTTTTGTGCAACGGGGAGGGGGCAAGTAGATTTTTCTAGCGTTTTTGTCCCTTGGACAACCAGTTTTTTTTTTTTCAAATATTGCACACCCCTGGTCCTTAAAGAGTACATTCCTTTAAAATAGTTTTGTGAACAGGGCCTAATGTGTTTTATTTATTAATGTGTTTATTTATTTTAAAAAATAAATAAAAGCAGATAAACCCAAGGCAAATGTTCATATACCTAATTAAGGTTTTCTTTAGCGTAAAAAGCTTCTATTTAAAATCCAATGTGCTTGTAACTATGTGTCAGTGAAGTGGCGTTGTTCTTTACATTAACAACAATGAAGTATGCTTGTAACTAACTGTTGACATTCTGTAACTAAGTCCTGTATGAATGGACACAGAACAATGCCCTGTTGGAGCAGCTGTTCGGTTACAGTGTTGTGTAACCAAGGAAACAGATTTTTAAAAAAAAACAAAAAAAAAAACAAACAATGTGCTTTTACAGTACCATTGTGTCATCCAGCCATGGTAGGCTGGTTTTGTCTATACACTGAAAAGTGTTGCGAAAAGAACTGCCTGAAACATAACAGGCTCATTTCCCCAAGCCTTCAGATATATTTCTTCTTGTGTGTGTGTGGTCTTCTAATATAAAAGTGCAGCTATTAAAGGTGGTGCTTTTGATTTAGAATTCAGAAACACTTTGAGAAGTTTCTTCCATTTTAACCCATTGTGCAATTAGTACATTTTAGTTCTCTTAAGCTTATATCTTTGTGTCACCCATAACCTAAGTCACTCAAACTTAAGGCCTTTAGTACACACAAATAAGGTAAGTTTATAAAAAAAAAAAAGGGCAGGTTTTATAGTTCTAATACAGGAGTTATTACTGTAGTGGTATTTACTGATGGGGTGGTGTGTGTAATATTAACCAGGAGTTTTTTCTTAAGTATTTGTTTTGTAGGACTGGTCACAGAATAATTACAGTAATACTTTCTGCTGCTAACAACTGCATTTGAGTCTGCTTTTCCTTACTGTAAAATACATAAGAGACTTTATTTATTTTTTTGGGGGGGGGGGGGGGGGGGGGGGGGGGGGGGGGGGGGGGTGACGAGATTTTAATTATTTCCTTTGTTTTTTTCCCCCACAGGAAAAAGAGGAATAGAAGTGGTGCAGGTGAGTCTTCCATATTTAATTTATTATGAATTATGGAAAAACCTTTTTGAGTGGGATTCCATAGTCAAAAAAAAAGAAAAAAAAAAATATATATATATATATATATATATATATATATATATATATATATATATATATATATATTCAACGGTTTCAGCTTTGCCTTTTACAATTCACTTCTCTAGACACCCACATCGCTGTTGGTGTACCCCAAATTCTGTGTTGTAATTTCTTACTCTCATCTTTGATCACTGAAATATTTCTCTGGTATTGGTGACTGAATAGTTAACTTTACTGTGCATTCTTGATTCATTTTAAGTTTTAATGTTTAAATTAGTTTGTTATATCAGTAAGTGCATTCTCACCCACACACTGCAGGCTTACTGTAGGAGAGCTGTGATTGATGAGTACACCTGAATCTCATACTTATTAGTCCTACATTTACTTCCTCTACTATGTGTGTAAATATCTAATTCAATGGAATTCTTACTACGATGCATTGCTTGTGCCAAGGCTGTGTCCAGGTTAGCCATGTAAATACTCTATATACAGAAGTAGAGCCTTTCAAAAGGCAAATCATAAAGTACTAATTAATATCTTCGTTGTGTTTGCATTGCTAGTTTGAAATTAATATTAGGCACTTAAAGGGGTATTTTAATTCACAATCTGGTACCCCATTAACACTAACATTCTCTGGATATTAAAATAAAACATTTCAGGAGACTCTGTCAGTTCCAGGTTGATAGACATTTTAGACTGTTATTTAAACCACGGATTAAGGATTTGCTCTAAAAATAGTACTGCTTCAGAATAAATGTCATTTCTTGTGGATATAGTAAAGGAATTATATATTTTCTGTTCGTTTCACTCCTCAGTTGAAATGGCCTTTTATACTGTAGGAATGCATATTCAGTATTATAGGTCTGTTTTTTTTTTTTTTTTTTTTTTTTTTTTTTGTATGAAGGCAAAGTGGAATGGTAAGCTTTCACCTTGTTCAATATTGTTCACTGAAACCAACTCTACTTGATTCCCCAGTTTTATTTAAGGTGTCCCTGTCTCTTATATAAAATAGTGTGTTCTTTTGAGGTATGTTGGGTGAAAATGGCCAGATGCACAATACCATACTTGCAAACAACAACATTTGGAATCCAGACAGTGTATCCTTACACAATACAAGCACATAAATGGCTTTATGAACAGTATGTAACGTCTGCCTAGAATAAGCACATATGCTTGTATGCACATCTATTTTAGTTAAAAATGAATTAAAAATCTATTAGAAATTGACCTATATGTCTTTAAATGTCTTAATGCGATTGTACTATAAGTTAAAGTACCGTGCTCTTTTGCAGTTTTATAAATCTTGGGCAACATGTCTGGTATCGTCAGGCATATGAGTGCTTGCATGTAGACATAAGCACAGGGGCTAGTACATGAAAACAGTGAATACCCAAGTGTATAACATTCTCAAGTTGATTTCAGCTAATTGGAACAGAGCTAGCCATTCAAGTGATATGCAGCAACACCACAAATCCTGGCCAAGCTATGCTGTACTGCTACAGTAAATGTGTAATTGTGGCCATGTAGTTACAGTATATGTAAACCCAAGATGAAACTTGCAGCACAATTGAATTAGACAGAACCTCTGTACCATGGTTTGGTTCAAGCACAGCACATCTTGGTTTTGGTACTAAAGTTTCATACTCGCCATGGCGCCACCTCCTTCAGCTCAAGTATGCTACAGTACCAGAGGCTGATGAACTCTAAACATCTGTCCTTTCTATAACCTGAATGAACTGTAAACTGAATGCTGTGGTCCCCTCTGAGCCTACTTGCGTCATTATGCATGACATGGAATCTTTTGCATCATAGGATTTCCCATTCTGAGCACTCAGACTAGAAATAGAATACTATCTGCTTAGGGATTGCTTTGGGTTAAGGAAAAGGACCTCCAGGATTGTTTTCTCACTGGGAATATATGAGAACCAGAGCTTGTCATGACAACCATGTATTGATGGAACAGCGGTGTGTGAACTTGGTTTGGGGTTTCTGATTGTAGGCGTGTCCATTGAGTTTTGGTGTCCTTTAATGATTGAAGCAGTATACATGGAGTCTATTGTTTACAGCAAGGAATAATGTGAGGGAAGGTCCTTGAACGCGTTATTGCTTTTCAGCTAATGGTATTGCGTATGTGACTGTGGAGAGGAATTCACATGACCTTTTTGTTTCCTCATTCCACCTTAACATACCCAAACCTGGCATTTTAATGTTACCCTAGTCCACTAATCTGTACCATGTTCTGAGATCAGTGGTATGATTTATGTTGTAGTACTAGGTATTTCATTGTAAGTTAATAGTTATGTTCTAAGTCTAGTTTTGCTAGACATCTGTGTTATGGTCATGGTTCGGTTGTAGCCAAGGGGGATAAGGTTCTCCCAGTGAGCATAAAAAGAGGCTTCTGTAATTTTAGTACAGAATGAAAAGTTTACAGAGGAAAGCGACTCCATCATTTACATCTTAATAAATGTAATCTTTCTACGTTAGGCAAGGCCTGCAGCCTTTACAGATGCACAGTTGTGTTGTCTTTTTTTATTTTTTATTAGCCTTATACCAAACAAATCTAGCACGAAATACAGTCTGCAGTTTAACTGCAGTGTAATGAATACATGTGTTTTTTACAGCAGTCATTTTGAAGAAAGAAGGATAAAGGTAGTTGATTTAGCTGCAGTGACTGAGTATGTTATGTTGCTAATTGAGTTTAGATCTGAGCTAAAAAAAAAAAACATGTAACCAGTAACATGGGCACTCAAAAGATAGATACATATGGCAGTGTTCATAAAATATTAACATGCTTGTAAATACATGAGTAAGCAATACATTTCTGCCCGCTTTATACATTTAGTACTGTATGCTCACATACAGTACATAAGCAGCCTGACTTGCAGTTAACTTGAACATGTGTTTTGGTGCCCTGAGAAATTGACTTAATTGTCCTCCATTCCATGGTAGTTGGATACATTCCTTCATTTATGGCATCTTTAAAATTGCATCCTGCTTTTCATTCTGGGGGGTGGGGGCGGCAGTTGGGAAGCATTTTATTTAACTAACTTCACATATTGTACAATAATAGCAAAATAAATATGGATGGGTTAACTTACTACTGTAAAAAATGAACAACTCCAAGTGTTGGCCATCACCTTAACAGGGATGGAAATAAGCCTCCATTGCATAGCAGTTTGATCCATTCCTGGTTTTTAAAATGAGTTTAATAAGACACACTGAGCTTGTTTCCTATACACTGTGGCTAATCAATCTTGCACCAAAACCTGGAATGGGTGACACTGCAATGCAGTAAGAGTCTTACTTCCATCCCTGTCTTAGTATACACTCTTCAGGAAACCAGTATGCAAATCATGTTTTGAAATGCATTGTGTTTTAAACAGAGCAATTAATAAAAGCTGTTGGATCCATGTTTTTTTTTTTTTTTTTTTTTCATAAAAAAGATATTCTGAAATACTTTATCATTGACATCGAGTAAGAACTTTTTAATTATCAGTATAGAGCAACCGAGTCCCCTGCTTCAAGGGATCCATGCGGCTGGTACTCTGAGACCCAATGTCGCACAACCCCACAGAGTTGGTGGCTGAGCTGAGATACAATGCTATCTGTGGTTATTGGTTCCAACATAGCAAGCAGGGACAGCCCATTTTTGGGCTGGGAAAGTTTAGTGTGTCTCTTTTAAAATGGTCCTATATGGCAAGAAAAAGTAGATAAATGGCAGGTCTTGTCTAGCCTTTTTATTTATTAATAACTGTTTCCATAGTAAATCTTAGTAAAGAATTGCCCCAGCAGCAACTGTTCATGGTGCTTTATCAATTCTGTTTATGGGGTTTCCGTGGAAACGTCAGAGTACATACTTGCAGCTTTGCAACACTGTGGAGGGCAGAGAAAAGCTAAAGTATTTCCTAGTATTTCTTTAGCAGATGCCCGTATTATGGCTCTTGGCCATTTTCTGTTAATTTTAATGAAAAATGTGACCTCTCAGCTCTTGTTTATAAAATGGATTAGAGTACTATGACTTACTTTAGATGTTTTGCTACTACAATACAGTATATCCTGTACATGGAGTATAGTACAGAATGTGTTTCAGATCAAAAGGTGCCACATTCTAGTCTTTTACAAAGTTTTTAGATCTAAAAAAAACACACGTACTGACAGCAACAATAGCCATTTCTATCCCATTTTTGTTATGTTTTTGTCCTTTGTTTATTTTGTCTGTGTCTTAACCCAGATGCCTCCCATTATTGTTCTGAGAATGTTAATAAATGTCTTGAGAGGACAATATTAATATTTTATCATCTGTGAAAATGTGTTTACCTGTAATCTGTTCCCTATTATTATTAGGTGATACTGCAGTTCTCTTTTCTGGTGAAACTTCCTCCGAAATGATTTTCACTTCCATGTAACTAGCATTGAAAAGGTACTAATCATGTTATGGAAATCTCAAAAATCCTGGTTAAAAGTGTTAGTGGGTGGACAACACCGGGGTTGAACTGTACCAGTCTGCTTTCATTTAATATTTAATGAGACTGATCTGGCTTTAATATTTCATGAGGCGAGATACCTATTGCAAATATTTAATGAGAATTTCCTGTATGATGTCACTGTAACAAGGATATTCCTGAGTGCCTCAGCAATGTCAGCTCAATGCAATCCAGCTGACTTTGCTTAGGTAAATCTCTATCCTGTGACTGAACACGACGCAACAGATTGTACAGGATGATAATTGATTAAAAGTAATCGCATGCCTCTGTGCTCGTTGATTTGTAAAAGGTTTCTGTTGTCCCTCCTGGAGTTCATTCGTAGTGTTTCACAGGTTGAACAGGACCTTACGAACAACATACCTGAGGCTGTGTTTGCCTATGAAGAGCAACGATTGTGACAAAGACATTGACGTTGTGTGTTTTTACATTTTTTAAATCCTGTCCTTGCCTTTTTGCGATTGTTAACAATAGGCCAGGGTGGATGGTGTTTACCTGTCATACCAAAACTATCTTGACCCACCCAACACTTGGTACACTGACATAGTCTACGATTCTGTTGATGAAGTTTGTTTATGATTTATTGTCTTAATTAAAATTTAACAATCTAATTTATAATTTTACTAAAGAAAAATAACCCAGGAAGAAAAGAATACGTTGTGTAGACCTTACTTTACCGCAGTGAATCAACTACAAAACAAAGGATGCCAAATAGCAGTTCAAGTTAAATGTTGTTTTGTTTATTCCATAAATAAATGGTACATAAAGTGTACACCTTATTTTATTTATTTTTTTAACTTTTTTTTTTTCATTCCTTGTCATTGCCGTTTCTTCACAGACACATTTTCATACAGTAGTAACATCAGGTTTACTTGTGCCTTTATGTAGCTGAACAACCAAACTTTTTTTTTTAAATTTAACTTAAACACTTCAAATAAAACAAATGTGGAAACGGCATTCTGAAGGGGAAGAAAAACTCACCGTTTTGGTTCTCGTTTATTACATTCCACGTGATAAAGTCGAACAGTAAATATATAATATATAAAAAGTTGGGCACTGTTTAAGCGAGGCATTGCAGAAAGACGTGCTTGCCTTTTTTCAGTCCCGTGAGATTCTGAAAGCAGCACAACACATTTTTGACCCAGATGGCTTTCCATAGAGATCTCTATGCGTTTCCGTGCATAATCTGATTTGTTTACTTTTTTCTGCCTGAAACTTTTAAATAGAGGCTCAAGAGCTGCTATGTTTTATCTATCTATCTATCTATCTATCTATCTATCTATCTATCTATCTATATATGTGTGTGTGTGTGTGTGTGTGTACAGTGTCTAATGTCTAGATACTGTAAATGTTAATTTTTTGGGGAAAAATCTTAAAAAAAACCCCACTGCATTCACATTTTATAGCCTTAAATATTTATCTCCTCTACCTTGTGTCCCCAAACCTCTCTGAATACTACCAGTGTAAGGCAACAGAAGGGTTTGCTGTTAATAAGGTGTTCATTCTGTCTGGGTTCAGATGGAGAAAGTTATTAATGGAGTGTCTCAAGTTATCTATTGTAAACTATATAGTTGTTTACTAGTAGTTTGAATGACTTGGGAGAACAGCACCTTGCAATTAAAATGCTTTACCATGCAGACACCTGGCTCAATGGCACTTTACAAAGTAGTCTGTGGAGCATGCTTCAGCGGGAAATTACAGTTCTAAGTTTACAATATGTTGGAGTTCATCTGGTTTGTACTCAGTTTCCATTCTATTCCTTAGACTGGTCAACACACATACTGGCTGAAGACTTTTCTTTGGAGGCTGTGAATTGATAGTGTTTTGGTGTATTTTTAAAATGTAGTTCCTGTGAATGGGAGGACCCTGTTGCTGGTTCTTGCGTTGATGTGTACCTTTGTGGAAGGAGCTAAGACGCCCGACAGGAGACATGTTTCTAGGAAACCAATTGAGCAGGAAGGCTCGCCGAGTGCTGAGCTGATCGGAAAGTCCTGATTAGCTAGGGGGCGTGCTGGGGAGCTCGTGCGCAGCTCAAAAAGCGTTTGCGCCACAACTCGAGGCTACTGTACAGCCATGGCTACACAGATAATGGCTGAGCGAAAGCTTGCTTTGTTTACGGAGCCCTTCAACTGTAAGACTATGCCTATGAAAGCGCTGCCCAGCCTGGAGACCTGGAGTCGCTGGGAGGCGGGGCTTGGGGAGCAACAGCAGTAGGTTAGTTTTATTTATTAGCGTTTCTTGCATTGCTGGTACCCTAGTGGCAGAACTTGTGTTGAATTCAATCTGTGCACATGTGCAGCGTGTCAACACCTAGTGCTTTAAACTGTTGTACTACTTTGTACATTTGACAGTGGCTTGTATGTGCCACTTTCATAAAGTTCAAACTTTAAAAAATACATAAAAGCTAGTTATGGATGGAATTTGTCATTGTGCAGGCTTGCATGACGCATTAACCTCCAGGACAACTTCACAAACACTTTCCAGACAAGCAAGATATTTGCTAGAAAACATTTCCCCCCTCCAAGACTAAAAAGACGTCAAACTCCCTGTTTATTTTTGTACCGTGGTTATACCAGTTTATTTTAAACCGAACTGTAGAGTAGATGGCAGTAGTTGATGGGAAAGCAGCCAAACTTGAATAAAATTGCACAGGGCTTATATAGAGATGTACTGTTTCTGGTATAATAGCTCAGTGGAGTCTCCTTTTAAGTTTCAGTGTAAACCGTCTCGTATCTGAAAGAACATTACGTATATAGCATTGTTATGTAGCAATACATTATAACAGTACTTGTCCACTTCCTAAAAAATGGCAAGGAATGTACACTATTGTGGTCTGTGTTTAAATGCGATCTTCAGGTAAGTAGTATTTGCAATGACGATTCCTTAAGTGTTCTTTTTCAAAGAAGAGTTAAACTATTACTTTGTGGTTACATGTTGTAACCAATAAAAAATTGCAACAATTAGTCATATTCTAGAAAATTTATGGAGTGGTAACATTTTACTAAACAAAACCACAAAAAAACAAATCTGGCTGATTCCAAGACAGCTTACTTACAAAGTCAAGATCCACAGTACATTTCCCTAAATTAGTTCCATTTTAACCAGGTGATAATTTACATTGCATAACAGGAAAACTAATTTAACAGTAATTTTGCCTCCAGTTGTGAATTGTGCTTACTGTGGTTGATTTTGGTCATGCCTCAGGCTAAGTAAAGAGCATTGGTTTTTGGTTACTGACTGTCCCACATCTGTGTTTCCTAAAATCATTTGGTTTTTATAGACTGCTGATTGGAGAGGAAGTATTTGTGAAAGAGCAACTATATATCTTAGTGGATCTAATTGAGCCTTTTAATGCCAAACATTATGCAGACCAGCTCTCAATGTACTGCTGAGTTAATTGCACGATAGAGGCCTATCTCTCTTGTATTTTTCTCCTTTTAACTTAAAGAAAGGCTTGTTTTAAAATAACAAAAGACATCGACAAACTTCTTTATTGAAACATCTGTCTCCAGTTACATTTCTGGCAAACACTTGTCATCTTGTATTTAATGTCAAATTGAAAATGTTTATGGGGAAAAAAACAGCTTTAATTCAGACAATGTCCATAAACCTTCAGTCTCTTGCTTGTTTAAAAAAAAAAAAGAGATCAGGGGCAGTGAAGCTAGTGGAATATGATCATTAGGAAAGCTTTAATACTAAAGAGACTTGACTTTATTTAATGTCGGTTGATGCTTTTGGTGGAAAAGTCAAATATTCCTGACCTCTGTATTCGATCTAACGCTTGTCAAGACTAACTTGATATCCAAGAATGTTAAATGTAAAATGATCTGTAAACACTCAATAGAGATTTAAAGTAGTAATAGAAAGCGACCATCAAAAATGAGTTGCTAACCAGACTCTGCATAACAATATGAGATGTAATGTAAAAAGGTTCCACAGACATTGTTTTTTAAATGTATTTTTTTTACTTTCCAGTTGCATTTTCTTTTGTTTCTTCTTTTACGTACCTTCTATGTGTAATCTTCACATGGGGTTAATCTGGAGGTCATGGCAGTTATACATACACATGCACATGCGTGCGCACGCACACACATGCTGGTGATGTCCCTGGTGCTGGCATGGAGGGTGTGCCAGCCTGCTCCACAGTACTCGTTTAAACCTGCCATAGCAGTGCTTACCATGCTTGTCACTAGAAATGTGTTTTTGGTTGGTCAAAGAAGACACTTTTCCATCTCGCTGAGGTTGACTTGAAAGCGATTTCAAATCAGACTTGTTCATTTCCTTCAGCAGGAGATTGAGATCGAGTGGATTTCAATTGGGACTCTGTTGCCCCAGTTAAGATATCGGCCTTGCAGAACGTGATCACTCATGATTGTTGGTGTTGAAAGTTGTCTACTGAGTGAGTGTTCATTGCGAAGAGGAAAATTAAGTTTCTGACTGCAGAAAAAATATATAGGGTAGTAGTGTAGGTTTGGGGATTCTTACTGTAGATAGGAATGATATAAAAGCATGGTAGATACAGGTGATCTTTGGCTTTTGTACAATGTCCCGTTGCAGATTAGATTCTAGATTTGTATACTGCAGGTGGATCCAGCTGCAGCCCCAGTTTGATATTGGACAGAGATGAGATTGAGTTTTAAAAATGGTGCAGGTGGTTTGTGGGACAGATTCTTTTCCTTGTTCCAGAGAATACTGAATAGCGATGAATTTCAGGGAACGGACCAGAGTGCTTCATCCTTGAGCAGATTTGGAAATACTTGGCAACAAAAAAAGATAAATTGCATCCTGCTACCTTATTGTGGATAATCTCAATATATTTTAATTTGACAGAACAACCATTGTACCAGCAGCTGTTGCTGTGCATTCTGTTAAAATATCTCTAGAAGCACAATTCATTTAGACCTGTTGTCTTAAAGTTATTTAATAAAGCCAAGATCTAGCCTTTGAAAGACAAGCTTGGGGTTCAGTGAATTGTCTGCAAGTGTGGGTGTGATTTTTAATACCTGTTTCGTTACCTGTGAAAGTGCTGTTCCAGTTCCAAATGAATTCATTATAAAACTGACAAAGCCCTTTCATGTTGATGCAAAGGAATGCTTGAAATCATTAAAAGATACAGTAGCGGACGCAATGCAACAAGTGAATGTGTCATATGAAACACCGCACCACGACAAAAAAAATAAATAAATAAATAAAGTGAAGGGCATGTATTTTTGATACATGCCCTTCACACTGCCTGCGATGTGACGGGTGACACTGAAGCGACGCGACAAAAAATAGGATTGGCAGCTAGAGAACTGACCAATGAGGAACAGCTTACCTTGCCTGCCTGGGAGTTCTCTGAAGACTACTGTAGATGTAAACCTCTACCAATGACCTCTCTAATGATACTTCCTGTATTTAATAATAGCAGACAAAATCAAATATTGTTCTTCAACGACTGAACCGCTTAACTTTCCAGCTTCCCAGAGTGTAATACTTCCCTGTTATGTTAATCTGTGTGTGCTTGGAAAGCATACAGTATATATTTTCAGACAGGCTGGAAAATAAAGCCTGCTTGTGTCGCCTGGGCAAAATTCTAAGTAATACAATGCTGATGTCAGATTTTACAGTAAATACTGTGATGCAACACCCAGTAAAGAATAACAAGACATTTACATTTATTTGTGTTTTTGTTTCTGTAAAGTACAAAGTCAGTATTTGTATTTCTCTTAGTGTGTACTATCAATTTGAATCCATACCTCCAGCAGTTTTCCCTCTGGGACTGATTCTCAGAAACAAGAAATGCTAATCCGACGATAAACTAGGACACATTAATGTAACATCAGCAAAACGTCGCTGAGAGGGGATAACTTCGAGAGTGACCTTTTCATTTACAGTACACTGTACCTATTGTTTATAAGAAAAACAACACACTGGTTTGAACAAGCCGGTTGTCCTTTTGTTTCTTGCATTGTCACTTCTGTTACTCTGTATTTTATACATTTACAATGATGTCATTATGAAATCCACAGTACAATATGTACTTTAGGTCTTGAAAAACTCCTTCCAAGATAATGAAAAAGCCAGCAGGGCTGTAGAGGGAGAGTAGGAGTCCCTTCGAGAAGGATGTAGAGGATAATAAAGCCTGCTGCCATGCAGAAAGGCAGAAGAAGAAATGACTGTTTTTGTGCAGCAGGACGCATTAAGGGCATTAAGAATGGGCCCTATTTTGAAATGGAAGAAAATCATTTTAACTGTTTTGAAATCATACTGTTTTGTATGGTTACTGTATGTACACTACAGAACACCAGTGCCACGAACCTCTCTCACTGCACTCTGCCCCCAGTGGATTTAAAAAGTACCACATTTGTTTGTTTTTTTTGTGGTGGTCTCACTAATGTATTTCGTACATGCACTAGGGACAGATGTACTGTTACAGGGGCCAGGTTAATGGTTACACTCTGGTGTACAAGCTATACAATACTATACATGTTTGATAGCTCTACCACTGGGGTGCTTTTAACCATCTGAGTTTTATAATGTCAACAAGACAGGAACATTGTATACAAAATTAAACTAAACAAGAAGAGAGTTCATACCAAATACAAAGTCTCTCTTTAAGCAAATAAGATCTTTGACCATGCAGTACTGCCTTTTACTGTAGTCTGTTCTGTTGTAGAAGGGGCCACCTTCTAATGAGATAAATCTGTAATAGCCATCGCACAAAAAAGTGTTTGTGCAAGATAACGTCTAAATATATAATTATTGAGCACTGTGTGCATGTTGTTGTGTTCATTACAGTTACACAACAGTCTAATGTAGTATTTCTATGGTTTTTATCTGATTGTTATTATTTTTAGTTTGTTTAGCACTAAACAATCCACTTTACAATGCAGTTATAGTTTTATAGTTTTAACTACGTGCTGTTGTCTTCTATTTAGTTCATCCTTGTTACACGGTTTAGCTAACTTGGTGTGTTCTTAAATACACAGATGTTGTAGTTTTGCTGAGCTTCCTTCAGCCCAGTGCTTTCAGATACCAGGGTTTAAAATTCAGAACTGCTTGACAACCTTATGAAGTACAGTATTTAATATAAATATGATTTCTATTGCTAATCGCATCACGATTGTACAAACAGTCCAGTGAAATGATCACTGGTTTTATTTGTGAAAAGCTTTAATAAACACTCTGGGCAATAAGGAAGACAGAAGAAGTCTCTTTAAGGATTCCTGCTTGAAACAAGTAAAAAAATGACGCCATAGTGAATTAAAGATTGGCAAGTTGTGAAAACCCACCATGGCATAGTGTCTGTATGTGTTTACCTCCCCAATGACCTCTCCCCCTAGAATTGAAGGGGACAGTCATGTCATCCTCTTCCCCATGGTCTTTTGTTGCTTCCTCCCAAGTTTGTGTCTTATGTTGCTTATTTCTTCACCAGCACATCCATGACCTTGCATTACTAACAAGTCAGTTGACAAAATATTGTAATGCCACCAGATAAATAAACAATCAAAAACTGTAACATCGTAAAATTTGGTCACAACATTGTGTTTGCATCTCACTGGTGCACAATCCACTTTTGGCTTTTTATTTATACTTGATTATTTTCAGTCATCCTGTTTCTTGTAGACAAGGGTGTCCAGTACCTTTTATAAAAGCTGCATAAAAGTAAAATAAAAATACACCTTGTTTCAAGATTTATTTATCTAGTTTGCTGGTTTTTTTTTTTTTTTTTTTTTTTTGCTTATTATGGACACATTTATCAGAATTAAGTGATGTGAGATCATCAGAACAGTATCTGATCTGCTGTGTAAGCAGGGTAGGATTGCATGCCAGTCGTAGCATAAAGGACGTTCAGTGAAATCTGTTCATGTGTTTGACTGGATTTGCACGGCTGAAACCTTTGCCGAGTCATTGTCTTCCTTATTTTTTGTGAGAATTCAGCTGTTCTGAGCTGGCAGGAAATTGTGTTGTGAAGTGAAAGGCAGGGTTTAGTTGCGCTCCTGGAGGGCAGACAAACAAGAGGTTTTTAAAAGTACTACAATTCACATGTGTCTGTGTGTGATTTATTTTATTTATTTTTGGGCCCTGATTTTGAAATCCATATTACATTTACAGTACTGAGGACTGAAGTATTGTCTTGCTCATCTACTGAGCGGGTTCACAATGTAAAAGCAGGTGTTATGGCAAAGATCCTTTCATTGTTGCATACGTGCCGCTGCTTGATCAACTGCATCAAGCCACACTGCAAAATCTACCTACATTGCAGTGTGCCAACACCTATCTCTCAGCATCCATCCCTATACCTTCCCAGTTGTGTTACAGATTTTTAAATTTATTATTGAAGTTCGAGAAATTGCATTGGACTGTTCATGACTTGATTTGTAGATTTTGATATTTCTTTTGAATACGTTATTGTATTCTCCTTGAACTATTTCAACACTCCCAGTTGCAGTACAGGCCTTAACACAGCAGACCGGTAAACTAGTTTTCGGTATGCCAATGCAGTATTTTTTTTATGACTTTTTCTTTCATAACTTTATATTGCTTGCTTGTTTTGCACAGGCAATGAATCTTGGGAGACGAGATGTATTTTTATAGCTTGCCAGCAGTGATAATTTCCCTTCTGGAAAGCAGGCTTGAGAGCAGTGGGGATTTCAAACTGTGTGGGAGGCAGTCTGTTGTGAACACGCAGTTCCAAAGGTTTCCTGAGCTGCCTACTCTGCACTAAATCTGACTCGCTTCACACTTTACAATTCAGGGGGCCCCAAGAAATATCCAGTTTGATGAAAACTGCAATATTTATGTACAGTCAGCATATCTAGAGAGAAAATAAATATTCAGACACTAAAGTACTGCATGGTGACACATGTATATGCATTTTATTGGCCAATGTTCATAATGCACAAATACCTGCACATTCTACGTAGCTCCTTGTGCATGAGTGAAAATATTCCCATAAGCGGTCATGTGTGTTTCTCTCTTAGGCACGTCTCTGTACTGTACATAATGGTCCCTTAAAATGTGTTTGTTGTAGCAATTCATATTTCTCTCCTTTAGAGTTTCACCTGTTCAGAAAACAGCACAGCCATCTTTATGAATTTCTGGTCCACCTACAGTATGAAATCAGACGCTTTTCAGAGGCTTGGTTTCATGACCATATTGCTGTATGTTCTTTTGCAAAAATTGTTTTGAATGTTAAAATACAATTTTAAAACCATAGAGTGTTAAAGTATGCTTGTAATTGCTTCGTTAAAAAGCATTCATTGTTGGTATTTGTAATGGTTGTCTTGGGGCTTGTTAAACCAGTTCCCTTAGTGATATCTTTCAATGCTCACGTGCACAGTAGCAGCCCACATTGATCAAACATTTGGAGAACCTGCCGAAAAAGAAATGGAAGCTCTTACGTGCTACTTCTCCTGGGCTTCTTTGTAATACATAACACTTTTTTTTTTATTCTTTAATATTCTATTGACATTGAAATGGCCTTGCAACCTGTCACATTTATATTTTATTTAGAATAATGTGGCACATTGCTTGCCTCTATCCATACTCTACTGCCTTCTGTTCTCTGAGGTTAAGCTACTGTAGATTGGGCCTGGCCTTCAATAAACACCAGCTTCTGCAATATAATATAAGGATGAGTCTTGGTGGCTCTATAGAGGGAGCACTTGTCCCTAACCAATGCCCCTTCATGGTGTTAGATGTAACCACAGGTCTTTTCTATTGTACATTGTGGACATTTAAAGATCTTGTTTCATATGTTGGCAGAGGTGTTATTCCATGGTGTGGTCCTGGCTGAAATCCAGAAAATGTCTGTGCTGTGTTTAAATACAGCAGATAAGAAATAGAACATTCAATTGTTAAAAGATTAACTTTTAATAAGGAAAGGCCACCCACGTAATGTTAGAATATTTTCTTGCCATAGCTCGTTAAGGTGTCAAATTATGTTGAGATTTCAGTGGGTGAAGATGATTTTATTTGTTTTTCTGGCATTGGAGTCTGCATGTTCTTCTACAGGGTTGTCAGTGCTGGGGGTTGAATAGGCCCATTTTTCCTGCAGTTTTTTCTTTGCTCTTGGTGAGCTTTTCATCTTGCTGTCACAGTTCTTGGCCTACTTTTGTTTATTACTTCACCAGAGCAGAACTTGTATACCTGTCACAACGAATGTCTTGTAAATTCCACTTTGTCCATGAGTGCCCTCTGGCTGGTTTCTGGCACAGTAACAGCTTTTTCTGTTAAATAACCAAAGGGTTTTGCAACACCAGACGGTGCTGCTATTGAACACTAACATAGAGTAATACGAATTGTGGTGAGAAATGTTATGGGTTTGAGTTTAAAATGGGTATTCACTGGTCCCAGGTGTCAGCACAGTTGTAATAGGCCTATGTGTCTGTATTGCATTGTCACTGTGTACAGTTTTGGGAAGCAGTGTTTCACTTTGTCCTCAAACACAGGGACATACTGTTGTTCTAATAAATGTGTCTTGATAAATACATTTTCCTCAGAACCCTTTGCCAAAGCTGAAGCATAGACATTTGTTGCAATTTATTCCGTGTGTTTTTATATCCTAAGGGGTTGTGTGTTACTGGCATAACTTGTAGGTTTCATTGTCCAGTAATTTCATGTAAAGACAAACAAAGAAGGAAAAGGTCTGTGAGCTAGAAAGGACTACTATACTAAGTTGCAGTTAATGGTGGTGAAAACATGACTTACTAATTGTAATTTATAATCAAAAATGTCCATTGCAGGTGGTGCCCAACAAAAATGAACCTTTTAGCTCCCACATGATTTTGAACCTTTTTTTACATTTCCATACTACAGGTTTTGCCATTCAATCTGATGTGACATAGCCTAAGATTATGCTATCAGGGATGCTTTGTTTTTGTTCACAAAAACTCTTGTTTTTAGTTTGCTCCTTTTTTTTTTTTAAAGAAACAATGTGGGAGTGCTTAAGATTGAAGCGACATGACACCCATGTATTGAAACGACTGAATTGTTTGATTTCTAGTTTTATGGAGTTGGCAATAGAGTGTTAGATACGGTTGTTTAAGTAAGTAATGTTAGTTGGTTCATTTTTGTTTAAATCCGGACATGGTTGCATTAATACTGTTTCACTGACCCTGTTTCTCGTTTCTTCCTCAGCTTGACTTGACGAAACCCATCGAGGAGCAGGGCCCACTGGACGTGATCATCCACAAGCTGACGGATCTCATTCTCGAGGCAGACCAAAACGACACTCAGTCTCTGCTGCTTGTCCAGCGTTTCCAGGTAAGACAGTCAACACGGCTGCTGCTTTCTCAGACGTTTTACACTAAAATAGAATTCCTTTGTGCGTTTACTACGTGGGCCTCAAACTGGGAACGGGGTCTGTAGTTAACCCTCCAATGCAAAATGGTCACCTCAAATATATTGTAGAGAAACACCAGCTATAGGAGTGATCGGGTGTCAGCAAGATAAGGGTTTTTCGGATTTTGATCTTTCAAAGTAACTTAAGTCCTGTAGACAAACTTTTTGGTTAGTGTGACAATGGAGGTAACACAGTTCTGAGATCCACAGGTGACCTAATCCATACAAGCGATTAAGTTGTTGGTCCTAGTTATCCAGTTGTGACTAAACTATGATGGATGTTCATTGACCCTGTATCTTGGACAGTATCTAGCTCATAGTAGGTTTGGGTCATTTCATCTTAAGCAGACAAACCATTTCTAGGCATCTTATTTTTCATCTGAAAGCCCATGAAACGTGTTTTAAAATAACAAGAACGATATTTGTCAAGGTCACCCCCCACTCAGAGGGGAAAAAAACCAGACATTTTAATAAGGGCATTTTCATCACCTTCAAACACTTTGTCACCTTGTCCGGCATAACTTTTTTCATTTTCATTATCTTGTTAGTGTAGACAGAGAAATGTTCTTCTACTGCAATATCCCCACTGTCATAATCTTGTCTGCCAGTGTAATTATCCTAGTAATAATGTTATAACTTTGTGGTTTTAAAAAAAAAGACAAAGTGTTGCAGGTTTTAAACATTAAGGAAAAAGTGCTGTGCTGTAATATTGTTATAATATTAATGGTAACGGTTGTGCTCCTTTACAGTGAGCCTGTGTCAATGGAGTAGAGCTGGCACTGCAATTTGTTTCGATGGTGCCTTGGTCAGAATGATTTGATTGTTTTTGCAGGAGCTCTTGCAGTGTTTGAACACTATAGCAGGACTAAACAGATTCATTATGTGCTGTAATGTTGTGAGTTCAGTCAGCTCTTTGGTTAAGGTGCAAGACCGCGTTGTGGAAGACGGATGCAGCGTGATGCACTATTTTGTCGCTAGAGGCCAGAGCTTTGAGATTTAGTTTGGTTTACATTTTCAGTAGCCACTGCATGCACTGGACACCTTAAAAAGAAAGGCTAAGGATTGGAAGAGGAATGCAAAACAACACTGTTCTCCTATCCCCACAGAATAGGATTTATATAAATGTTTATATTTATTAATTTTGTTCATTCATTCATTCATTCATTCATTCAATCACAGGGAGTAGTTTTGGGGACAGAAGAAGTGGCATACTCTTATGTACATTCATGGTCTGCAATAAGGAATGAATTGAAGAATTACAGTGTTTATAATTTTTGTTTTACTTCTATTTTTTGTTTGCGATTTTAATGAGATGCACAGTTTTTTATAAGAACATTCATCTGCTCCTAAAGGTCTTAGCAATATGTTTTGAATGATTTCAGGACTACATTGAGGCACATCCAGAGACCATTGTCCTTGACCCCCTTCCAGCTATCCGGACCCTGTTGGACCGGTGCAAGTCTTAT
This sequence comes from Polyodon spathula, assembly GCF_017654505.1. NCBI lineage: Eukaryota > Metazoa > Chordata > Actinopteri > Acipenseriformes > Polyodontidae > Polyodon > Polyodon spathula. Next base: position 25,960,113 of record NC_054550.1, read on the forward strand.
GAGCTGATCCACAGGATAGAAGACCGCATGCAAGGTTTGAGGCCTCGCTGTTTATTTACCCGTTGGGTTTCATGACTTAAAGAGCATACGCTTCAAGTTAACATTCTTTATGCAATGAGAAAGTTACTATAATCCCCACTGAGGATGCATATCAATAAATAGAATGGAGGTGGACGTACATAAGTATGCTGTAATGAAACTAGCTACAGAATATTTTTTAACACAAGTTGTTACAGGTTATTCAGTATAACAGAATCATAATGGGGGGGGGTGTTTGTCTGAACGTCTGTCTGTATGAGAACCTCTTATTCAGTTAGGATGAAACTTCAAAAAACTTTTTTTTAGCACGACGATCAGAATGACATAGGGAGGGTTAAGTTGGATTCTGTGGTTTGGACGTTGTTCGGCGCAGGTAATTGTGTCCAGCTGAGCTCAGGTGTGCCTGATTTTTATACTCACTAAAAGCTGGAATGACTCAAACTGATAAACAGTGTGAGTCTTAAATTATGCCCTGTCTTGTAAAACTGGCAGCCGCAGGTCCTCAATGCACCAGAGTAGCCAGTAACTTTCCAGTTTTCGGCCAAGACAAACGGCAACCTGAGCCTCGTTTGAAATTGTTATGTTCTGTCTTCTATCAAGTGTGGGACTAGCCTCCTCTATTTTCTACCATAATGGCAAAAAGGACCATTTTTGGACCAACCCCGAGCCCCCCCCACCGGGTTTTTTTTTTTTTTTTTACACAATTCTATGCAAAACAGTAAATCAAATAGACTCTGACTAGCCATATAACATGAATCCATTAACCAAAGTCTGCTTGACTCGGGTTTGGCCACAGTATTGTTTAATGATTCATTAACTCTTCCCCTGCTGGACACTTCCCAAAAAATGTCACAAGGAATTATGATGTCAAATGTTGTTCAAGCATGTGTGTTCACTCATTCTGAGTTGTTCTGAGCAGATTTATATTCAACACTTTTTCCCTGAGCGAGACTTTTGAGCTACAAAGTGCACTGCTAGCTGTAAACTGTTAATGCAAGTCACTTCCTTATTGTAAAATGTAATGTGATTCTGTGACCCTTAAACTCTGGTGGTTTGAAATATTCTGATCGCAGAACAAATAAGATCACATCACATCTCTGGAAAGATCAAACACACTGTTCCGTCTGTTGTGTGAAGCACACCAAACTAGAAATCTTCCTTCAGTGAGCATCGACTTTTCCATAAAATACCTGAAACTACAACAATGAGGCAACACACACACACACACACACACACACACACACACACACACACCTCCACCTCCACACAATCTCCTTGCTTGTTAAAACATAAGAACAGCCTTGACCGTCAGTCTTGTTCAGTTAAATTATTTTTATCGGATCATTCCAAACAAGCCTCTTGACCCTATAAGGGTTGTGTCTTAAAATTTGGTGATGTATTTTGTACACCAGCGGCCATTAAAACAGCTGATTTCCTTGGTACCCAAGTTGTCCTTAACTAAGCTTTGAAGCAAGCAACACATGGTGAACACTGGCTTTTTTTAGTTCCCCGAGATTCATTTTGAGATGGTCCTGATGAGTTGTGTTTACACTAGAAAAAAAAACAGTTGCCAATAGGAAGGCTTGTTAACGTTTGGCAACAAGTATTTAAGACATGTAACACTCCTAGCTAACAGTGGGAGCAGTCTGCAATGCTGGAAGACTGGTTTGAAGCTGACTGTACAATGCTGTACAGATCTGTGGTGGAGTGTCCCACCCCTTTAAGTGTTTTCTTTTGTATGTAGTGTGTTTAATGTTGGTGTTTATGTATAAAATACATGGGATATAAATATAAATACAAGTGTTTAAAATGTATATTTTGTATTTAGGCACGAGGATTGCGCAGCACTTCACATGCAAGTAGAATAATATGTGAACACGGGGAATTGCACTTTTATTAATTCACGTGCAGTTGTACCGAGACTCCAATTGAATGATTGATTAGCAATCGAGTCTCGGTCCAGCTGCATGTTTTCACTCACTCGGGGCTGTGTGTTCGTGAGTGGAGAACGGGAGAGAGAAGGAAGTTTTAAAATAACAATTGCTACAGTGTGCTTGAAGTGCCAGCATGGTACTTGTTTGTCTGTTCGTCCACTGTTTGTTTAGTGTTGTCTGCTTTGTTTACCTTTTTATTTTGGCCTCAAGTTCCGTGTCCTGTTTTGTGTGCTTTGTTTGAATCGTTTTGTTTATTATTTACAATAAAACCCTGGACGCTGTAGCGTCACAGATTCACCGCATTCTTAATTGTTTGGAGTCTGCATTTCTGGTCTGACGTCATCACTGCAGAGCCATCCTGTTCACAACATCCCTTTCAGGATTGTGCAGGATGCCAAGCCAATTTTACAAGTGACAAAATATTGACTGGTAAGAGCAGCTGACCAAAAATACTTGTTTTATTATACTATACATATACAATGATTAAAATACAGCGCAAAAAAAACTGCCCTGCATTGTTTCAAGCATACAACATAGTGTATGGTGGTTTATTTACTACCTTGCCATTAAGAAGGCGAGACTGGATGCTTGTGGAAGGTGGAGCAGCAGGTTTGTTAGGAAGGCTGGTTTGAAGCGGAATATACAGTACTGATCAGGTTCAGACATGCCAATGATCAATCCATTGAATAAAAAATTGACCTTTGTCTGAGATTACTTTTTTTTTTTTTTTTACCTTGTTATGAAAACTAACATCCTTAATCCCATTCTCTAACATTGTTCTCACATGCTAACAAAAAAAATTGAGAAATGGGTGTGGGTGTGTGTGTATGTGTGTGTGTGTGTGTGTGTGTGTGTGTGTGTGTGTATATATATATATATATATATATATATATATATATATATATATATATAATATATATATATATATATATATATATATATATATATATATGTCACGTGTGGGTGTGTGTGGGTGGGTGCCATGCCAACCTGTGAAAGTATGGGTTCCTAAGGATACATATAATAACTACAAAAACCCACTACAGTTGAGTTCAGATGATGATGTCACCTCAAATACTGTACTTGTTGTAAATGCTTGACTGGCCAAAACTGGATCAAACTGGCCCAGTGGGAATTGTAATATTTTTTTGTGTTCTTATGCTAGTATATTTGCTTTTGAGGTGAAATGATTATTTATAGTCTGAATGGGTCAAAATTTCACCTGTTTCCCAAAACTGTACAGTTCAATGTGTCTAGGATCATTAGACACTAGGTTTGGGACAGTGTTATGTCACTTGAAAACTCTCTCAGGATTGTGCAAGATGACACCAAGCAAAATTACTAATAAAATACTGACCGAATAAGCTCAGGTAACCATAAAGACATATTTTATTATACACTCAATTACAGGGGGGTATGCAGTGCTTAAAATACAGCACAAAAAAAACTGACCTGCAGTATTTCAAGCATAAAACATACTGTACATCCCCTCAGCAATGCTGAATGGAGATTGGCTTTCCCTAAAGGGTTAAAATAACTAATAATAAGCTTATGTACAGCATACAGTAATAACAATATACATTGCTTTTTATTAATGCTTTGCAATGGGGGTCATCTGAAGATGTAATATTTGCAAACAGATGGTGCAGTGAATGCTATTCATCAGTAACGAATGACGGTTAATAGAGCAGCTGCTTGTGATAATGATAGGATCCCGACATAATGACCAACTACTGTGCTATTGACTAATGATGTTTGGTACATAAATAAAATGCATTCATCTGTTGTACAGGAACCAACCCTCATGGTGTGACTAATACAGCCATGTGTAATACAAACTTAGTATGTGTAATAAAATCCTACTGCTTCCTGTTAACAAAGGCAGTAAATGTCAAACATAATATACTTTTTAAAATGAATATTACTTCAACATCAATGTCCATAGTGTTTTACAGTGTGTAGAAAGCAGTTTCCTCAAACTGCACCCTTAGACTTTCTCTTCTTGTGATATCTGTACAACATTTTTCAGAATGATTTATCTGTGCAAACTTAGAATTTTAATATTCTTTGCTGAACCTAATATTTGTCTTATGATCCTTGCATGTTAATATAGATTAATACTACGTAATTAAAATAGGAAGTTAATCTACTTTAAAGGATGAAAGGAATTAACGATTTATGCCTCGGATTCTCAAAATCCTAATGTTCTAAACATAAAGTCACTTGTGATGTACTGTACCTGGAGAATAAACAAGGGGCGATATAAAACCTACTGTAGTTGCCTAGGGGGTATTACAAAAAGGGGAGTTTACAGGTGTCATTCCCGTAATGTGGATTTTTCTCCTTTTGAAAAACTTTTAATTCTAGTTTAATTGAAGACTGGAACAAACACCTTAAACAGTATACCTACATGTCCTAATTGAATTTGTTTTTTTTTCTGTAATGTGACTGGTGTACAGTATTTTATGTCTGACCACATGCACTTACTGGCAGAACCGATTTAGTTGTTTCCAATACAATTGAATTAAAAAGAGGTGCCTTGAATTAACAAGTTCATACAGTGTTCCTAGCATTCCACATTTCTGGTTTATTCCAAATTTTACAGAACAAAATTGTTATTTTGACAGGATGATGAAGGGGAGAAAATGTAAATGAGTTTATGAATATTCAAAAGAATATGAATGTTTTGAAGTACTGTATACAAAAAGACACATAGCAGAGTATGCATAGCATTACATTGCAAATAATGCTGCGTAGAGGTACATCTTTGCACTGACAGAATAAAAGAACATATTGAAAGTAAGCGAAACATTAAACTAAAACAAGAAAACAAACTGAGGGACAAGCAATCAATTTCTGCAGCTTTTACACACCCTTTTGAAAGAGCGCAGAATGACTGTGTTAATAAGTTTCAGAGCTCTGTGCTTTGCTGGACAGCCACTGTTTATTGCAGGGGTGGGGTGACTTTGTGCAACAGCTAAAACATCAGACAAATCTCAAGTCTCACAATGAAAGAAAGAAAGAAACTATATCAGTTTTTAAAAGCAACATGTTTTTATTTTATTTTAAACAAGCATACACAATTATAAAATGCTCCTTTTTGTCTAAAGCCTAAATAAAACTACCAAAGCAGGACCATTTACAACAAATACCATTGCTACCTTTTTAAAGCTGAAAAAAAAAAACTGCAATAACACTTTACTGTAAGTGCCCATAATAACCATACAGTACAGTGTGTTCCACATCAGGAAGGTGTGGCAGGGATAATCAGGGTTTTATTGCAAATAGGGACTTTATTCTATTGGAATGTTCTACAGTTGTTGACTGTGTAGTTTCTAATTGAAGTTTCACTTTTTTTAATATGTTCTTGTAGTTTAGTAATAATAATGATAATGTATTATTCGATGAGGCTGGTATGGATAGCAGAAGCCCACACTGTGTTTTGTTGTGTATTTTAAGTTATTTCAAGTTTAAACCAGTTGTAAAGGTGATCTTTCAGGAAACGTATAAAGGTAAAGCAGGCTTCAATGGGTCTAGCAATTCAGAAATCGTTTTATAAAAGGCTGGTCAGGGCTCCTGAGTTGTGCAAGCTGTAAAGGTGATCCGCGTGGTGTGCAGGATGTGTCCTATAGCCTGGACTTCACCGGTTCGAGTCCAGGCTGTTCCATTGCCGAATGTGGATGGGAGCTCCCAGAGGCGGCACACAATTGACCGAGCACTGCCCAGGGGTGGAGGGCTTAGATCGGCCAGGGTGTCCTTGGCTCACCATGCACCAGCGACCCCTGTAGCTTGGTCGGGCGACAGCGGGCTTGCCTGTAAGCTGCCCAGAGCTGCGTTGTCCTCCAACGCTGTATCTCTGAGGTGCTGCATTGCGAGTCTGCAGTGTGAAAAGAAGCAGACGGCTGACAGCACACGCTTCGGAGGACAGCATATGTTCGTCTTCACCGCTCCTGGGTCAGCGTGGGGTGGTAGCAATGAGCTGAGCCTAAAAAAATAATCGGATATTCTAAACTGGGAGAAAATACAAAAAATAATTGACGACTACTACATTTTTTATATATATAAAAAATAATAAATAAATAAATGGCTGGTCATAAAGAGATTGATCCTCGGCATCTTAGTTAACAAGATAGATACTTGAGATTTTTTTTAAAACATACAGACACCTTCTTTTTTACAAATTTATTTTATAAACACATACAGTATGTGAAGGAAAATTAGAGAGGGGCGGGCGGTTAGGCAGTCAGTCTAGCTAGCACCAATTAAGTACATTTCTACGTTTGAGTCTAAATTGTTGTCTTTGAAACAGGATACTGCACTTTGCTGCAGCCTTCCTTTAGCATCAGCAGTTCTGTTTCAATTGTCCTGAAAAAATGATCAGAATAAAAACAGAAAAGGTCCTTGCATTTTATTCAGATTTCACTGCCAGTGACACTGGCCTGCTGTAGCTTGCAAAAAAAATATATCTGAGATATAAGCCGGGGTTGGGTGTGTGTGGATAGAAGGATAGAGGATAGAATTGAACTGCGCCCTCAAGAGAATGATGGCATCTGTACCTGTAGTTTTATTATGCATTAAGCATTGCTTCAGTTCTTTATAATCCTACAGCACCCATAATGCTCTAGTATAACCCAGGCTGGATTTCCTTAACCTTCAATTCCTTAACAGTGGCTAAGGCATTGAACAACACTAAAGACCCTAGTTAGTTTAAAGTAAGTTCAAATAGAGGAATAAAACAATTCCAGTAGTATAACTAATAGTATTGTTAGTTTAATACTGGTCATATTTGTTTCAAATTTGGTCACCATACGCCAGTAGGGGGTTCAGTTGCTTGCACTGTATGTCATGTAAATTGTTTTCTTTTAAAGGTAACTGTCTTTGTTGTGCAGCTTGTTGTGTTTCTAACCTATACAAGACAATTTTGCATTTGATGCACTCTTTAGTGTGGGATGCCAGTGGGTACCTATTTGTATCTGTATAAAATGCCTTGATGTCATTTCACCTTCTGTGTCTGCTTTGCATGTAAACCACAACAGTATATCATTTTGGAGAGTTGCTTTTGGTTTCTGTAGCATAATTGGTTAATTCAAAAGCAGTCACTATTTTCTGTATAGTGTAGATCATTATGCACTTTTCAGTATAATATTGAAAGTAAAAATTAAAACAACCAAACCAGGTCACGTTTCTTTGCACTCTAGTGAAGGAGCCAACGGCGATCCTATATTAAGGGAGGTTGTTTATTTCTCAGCTGTTTTGTGTAGAGATCATGACTGGAGCTCTGTTGTTGTTACAAATACTGTGAGCTTGGCAGGGTCATTTCCCAGTCTTGACAGTCTGCCCCATAGGCCTTCCATGATTCCTACTAAATCTCATTGTCAATGTAATCGCATTAGAAAGACAGAATAGATGATAACCAGCAGGCGCATTGGCTCAGTCCTTTTGCCACTCATCCAGTATCACACAGTTAGTGATGGGAAGTTATGTTGACAGCATCACATTGAGGTCAAGCAAGTTTGCTGTGAGGACATTCCCCTTCACCGTCTCCTTGCATCTACTTGCACACGCAAGGCGTGCTGCAGAATATTTTTTTGTTGTAACATTTTTTTAATACTGGATGCCAAAAGAAATTGTAGCATGTAAGGCAAAATTGGAAAATCCCGTAGTCTGCATTGCATGCAAATGTATGTGGTTACAGCTGTTCCACAAGACCTATATCAAATATGTTAGAGCTATGTGCGACTATTCATAAACAACAATGAGAAAGCTGAAGGATCTCTTTGAATTCACAAGACCTGACAGTGAGTGTCAGTGCATTGACATCAATTAATGGCAGTATTTGCAGAGGAAACCCCACAGGAAAGCACAACTCTAATCATTGTGGTAGAATATGAACACTGGGTTTATTTTTCCACTCAAACAATGCACTGGGAGCAACACATTGTGGGCAGTGTAAATATGTAAAAACTATTAGTAGCACCACTGGTGCTTTGTCAACCAAAAACAAAGCTGTTGGTATTTCTAGTAAATAGAAAGGATCAGCATGTGTGAAATCGCATTTGAAGTACACACAGTAAGAAACCTGTTTCAAACAAGTTATATTCCAGTTTCCATGGGTTTCATAACTCACCAGATTTCCTTACCTAGGAGTGTTTGAATTAAGTAGGGTTTTTTTGTACTCCTGTAAAAACACTTGAAAAAACAGGTTAGCAGAATATCTGTAGTTTTTGTTTTTTTTTGATACATAACGAACTGTACTTTCGCACCTAACAGAATGCATAAAACTTTTTTTGTATTTTTTTTAAATGCCTTGGTGCAAGCATGCTATTGCGTACTTTGACCTGTGATGTACTTTTGCTGTGCTGTTTTACAGCCTTTCGTGTTCAAGTACTTGGCTCATTCTGTTAACACAGCAATAATGAGAAAATAGATAGCTAGTATCAACAGTTTTATGATTTTTTTTCTTTCCAGTTAAATCTGGGCTGTTTTTTGTTGACATAACAAGAAGCAGCCTGGAGTCTTGGTTCTCACGTAACTCAATTTCACCTCAAGCCCGTTCTCATTAAACCATAGTGGGCTTTGTTCTCGTGGGCAGCTAGCAGCATCGAAAGCAGCTGGATTCTTTTGTGCTTTATAAAATGTCTAATCGTGGCAGCATTAGTCTACTTCACAAAGCTACTGCTATGACACACAATTTAGTACAATTGCTAGAGAGAAGCCTAGACTGGGTGGCAGTGGGTGCCCAGGTCAGCATTCAGTGCTTTCAGTTATGAAGGGAAGGTCCCATTATGCCTGCCTGGATTCTCCCTGACCAAAACCAGTGTCATTAACCCTGACGGTAGACCAGCACTAAATTCACAAAACGTCTTAAGCAATTTCTTTATAAACTGTATCCAGCAGAGGTGTGTCCTGTATTACGATTGAAGCTGGAATATGAAACGTCTCAGAATGCTCTGACTTTGAACTTTGCCAGTGTGAAGAAGTGGCTCAGGTAAAACGGAAATGACTGCAGGTAAAACGGAAGTAAGGCTATGGGTCTTTCAGAAAAGGGACTACAGCAGATATCTTGACAAGGAAACTGGAGCAATCAGAACAGGGTCACTTTGGCTTAACAAATATTAGATGTAAAATTGAAAATATGAAAAACCCGAGCTTACGGCCTTGGCAGCAGACTTGATAGCACAATGGTAATCGGAAGGTTTGTTTGAAAAAGAGCTTCTGATTTAAGAGAAATGGCCCTTGAGCTTTCATAGAGATTGCTTCACTGTTGTGGAATTACTTCAGCTGTTGAGTTAAATGTATTGATTTGGTTTCCTAGTAATGCACTGGCAGCATTTAAGAGCAGGCAAACCTAAATTGCGGTTTTATTTTAAAGTGGACACTTGTAAAGTTATTCAGCATTTTAAATGAGAAACTATTTATTGTACAATTGTAGGGTCACCATGCCAGTAAATGCAGGTGTGCAAAAATGTAAACACCTAAAATATTGTACATAGCATACTGTCTATCAGATTACTGATGTTTAAATTTGTTACGCAAATGATATACACTGTGCTTGTATGGAAAGTAGCCATCTCCCTCAGTGTACAAGTGTAAGTCCATCAAGACTCCTGGAGCGGCAGTGTCAACCAAAAAACACCACAACAGTTCTGTTCATTGTGGGTGGATAAGGACACAACAAGCTCACATTTGTGTGTTACTCTATGACTAAGAGCTTATAATTAACCTCTTTTCTGGTCATTTGAAACCCTGTACAGAATATCAATTAACCAGGCGTAACGCAAATCAAGGTTTTACATTGTTTTCTCACTAACAGTGGGGAGAATATCTGAAAATCGGGCCATCATTGGTATCTCTGATTGTACGTGACGACAAGCCTCAAAGGTGTTGAAACTGTCCTGGAAGGGGATACCTGGCCTCCTTGATGAATACAGCCTAATGTAGTTAGAGAGCAAAGTCTGTTCTGCACAATGGCCCACGTTGTCATCATTTTAAATACTGTTCTTTTGAAGCACCCATTCAACTTGAAGTGAACCCAGTATAAAATTGACAATTTTGCTAAAAGCATGGGCTGCTCTTGTTTCATAAGGATCAAAGGACTATATCAAAACACTATTCTGAGAATAAGTCTGCAACTGAGAATAAGTCTGGACCTTTACAGATGACTTTAAATGGAGTAATTTCAAAGAGTGTCACAGATAATTAAACAGCATTTTAGGCAGCAAAGAAGTTTCCTCTGGGATGACTGCATGTCAAGAAATTGAGAAAAAAAACGTTTACTAGCAGCAAAGAAAAGTTCCCAGTGGGCCTTTTTTTTTTAGTTTCTTTTGTCTCGACCCCAGTCTGGCTGAAAATAAAGAAATCAGACTGATGGCGGTATCTAGTGTATTCAGTGAGAGAACAGAAGCCAATCTCAACAGCCATGAGCCCGTGGGAGATGAGAATTTATAGTTCTAATCCCTAAAGGATGATAAGAATCTGATCCCCTATTGCTGAAACAGAATAATAAAATATTTTCAGCAATCGAGGCTCAGAATCTTTTTTCTTTTGTTTGTTTGTTTTTAATTTCATTAAATATCCTTTACAGCCATTTGAACCTCTGTCATTTATTCAGTCTGCTCAAACCCCATTAATGAATAGTACTACATCTGGAGAATAGACTATACAGTATTTATGTATGTGGTTCTTCAGTTTGCACACTATATATAATTCAAACTGTTTAAAAAACAATGGGGAATGCTTGTCAGTTTTGAACTTGGTACAGTAGTATTTGGAGCCAATTACAGTATGTCAGAAACATATATTCCCAGCCACGGCTGTAAATTGGAGCTGTCTGTATGATGCAAAAATGTGCAGACTGATCAACAGTGTGTAAAGAGAAGTACCAGTATACACTATTAATTACTGTAGTAATGTCATGTTTAATCACAATTTGATACACAGTTCTCCAGATATAAGCATATATGACATACACACCTCCCATATGTCCCCTACAATCTAATAGTACGCTAAGTAATGTTATTACCAATTTCCGTAATAGATGGCTGTATTGGCAGATACGCTGTTGTAACTTAAGCGACATAATATTAATGCCAAGTTTCTTGACAATTGGGTAGGCGGTTCTCCAGATAAATACGAAAGAATGAAGAGTAGCGACCGTTTTGACAATATACCCTTTGCGCGGGATTGCAAGAATCTGCCCCCGGCTGCATTCACAGCCTCCTCTCTTTTTTGCTTTGCAGATGGCAGGATCTGCTCTCCTCCCTTCATGGTGCTTACCAGCGAGTGTGGACCAGATACCCTGGAGCAGATAGAGAAGCACAGACTAACATTCCCCTTCAGTATGTACCCTTGTCACATCGTTTGACAGGTTTAACAGACAATGTCTTAGTACTGTACTCAAAAACTGTCAGTGTATGATTGTCAGATGTTATTACAAAAGTGCCAGTACTCAACACAGTCAATGCACAAAGCATCACAAATATGTGGTATTAAATATTAGTGGTACTGAGTAACAGTGAGTATCAGCCCTTTTAGCACTGACTGATGCAATTATTCCAAACAGCACCGTACAGAATACGTAGAAACAAATGTTTTAATTAACTTTTAATACCGTTTCATAACACACATTACTACTAACATGCCGTGAGTAAATGGAATTGAAGTGGAACACAGAACAGACATTGAAGCTGGAGAAACATGACCTGTAGATAACTTCTAAGTGTAGGAGCCAAACAGAAGTTATTATCTCTTTATGTAAGCTGTACCCAGTCTGGTAAAACATTAATAATCTTCTTGCTGTAATCTTCCTTTCTTTTTTTTGTCTTGTAGTTTGCAAAACCAGAGTAGCACATGGCACAAATTCTCATGAGGTAAGTAAGATTTAGTCCCTTAGTATAAACGTATCTCTCTCGTGTTCTTTAAGAAAAGCAACCACATTGTGGTGGATGTCGGGTTCTTAAGTCACAGTGACCAGAATAATGCTATTGCCACAAACCTGGCAACAGTCACTAGCAGTCAGGTGTCAAAGAACTATTGTCCTGTGACATGAAGCAGTTTTCCTATAGTGAAAAACTCTTTGCTTTGTGTTGAGCCTGTGGCATTGGGTAATGTTGCCCACAGTCAGCCACTTTTTTCTGTAATAGTTGCTAAAGAAATAATCTGTTTATGATTAGGTGCAGTTATCAGAAGTAGTTTAGCAGTGAATTGTCTTTTAAGCGACAGCAACCAGAACCTTGAGTTTAGATCGGAATTTGCTAGATCGTATCACTTGCATTCCCTTATTTGTTCTGTACAAGCAGTGTCTGTTTGTGGTGTTGCAGTGACACTGGCTTTCATTCAGAAAGTGTAGTACTTTCAATGATACATGAAACAGTTAAAAAAAAAAAAAAAAAGAAGAAATATTGTAGTCGCCTTTTTTAACACAAGTGAACTCCTAAAAGCAATATTCACCTGAACGGAAGAACATTTTGCATCGATCTTTGCGTGTGTATCGATCTTTAGTTATCTCCTTCAGTCTTTGTATACTACCTGTTTACCATATCAGTAACAGCATTTAAAAAAAGACAAGTCACGTATCGGTGAAACCAATTTGTCCATTTTTTTAGTTTTTAGTTTTTCCACAGAACTATATACACGCTAGTCCATAAAGCACATATTTATTTTTGAACGAGAATAATATATTCTATAGTGTTGTATAATAATATGTTGTGCTGCTGCTTTTATTGTAGGGAAAACATTCGGTACCATGAACAAGCTATAATAAAATTGTCAACACGTGACACAGATGTCGATTGAGGCTTGTACTGCTGTCTAACTTTACACCTGATAGTCATGGCCAAAAATCATATTTTTTTATATACAGTATTTGTTTGTCCTGTAGATGGCAATCATTTTCAACAAGGAGGGTCTAAAGGACATCAAGCCCCCCTGTGTGATCCAGAGCTTCATCAACCACAATGCCGTGCTGTACAAGGTGTTCGTGGTGGGAGAGTCCTACACAGTGGTGGAGAGGCCGTCCCTCAAGAACTTTCCAGCTGGGCCTGCAGGTGAGAGTAGGGGCCAGTCAGCAGGACGCTATGTTAAGCAGCAATTTAATTTGTATGGGAAGTGTTTATAAAAAAGTCACACAAACATTTAATAGTTAATCTCCTTTAAAGATGAGTGGCCCTAAGCACAAGGGTACATTCTGTCTTTAAATAACCCTTAATAAAACCATCTGTGGAAAATGTGCAATAAACAATGTTCTGGAAGTCTAGAGCTACTCTACCAGTTTGGTATATTGCTCCTAAAATAGTTATACTGGAACTGAAGGATTTTAAATGGTCATTTTGTTAACTGTTAGTACCGCCCGAATGATAATCAAAGAGGTGTTTGACTATAGTGTTATATTATATTTGTGTAGCCCCATGGCTACAGACCAGTCCATTTGGTCCGTCAGCCTGTAGTTTGTAGCAATAGCTTTAAATGTCTTTTAGACTGCTATGCTGCCCCCTACTGCTGGACGAGATAACTCTTTGACATCGCTTTGGCCTAACCATCCAAAAAAAGTTATGTCTTTGTGGGACTGCTATGTAGGTGTAGCTTGGCTTTCCTTTGAGTCCTCCATACCATGTCATCTTGAAACAACTTTGTTTTACTCCTGTTTTCAGACAGAAAAACAATATTCTTCAATAGTCACAATGTTTCAAAGCCAGAGTCGTCCTCAGACCTGACATCTGTAAGTAACAACATTGGGTTTTTTGTTTGTTTCATTTAATATGTATAAATTAATTGATCTTTTATTAAAAAAGGTGCTAATGATATAAAAAGAAAGTGATGCTAGAATTGGGATATATATATATATATATATATATATATCTGATTGCAGATACATGTCCCGTAGAGATGCAGTTTTATGTATATGTCTTGTAATAGCAGGATATGTGGATACAAGTCTTTTTATAAAATAGGTCTTTTAAATACTCTATCCTGATTGGTGAAAACAGGTCACAAGGGGGTGTGAATATTACAGCATATTGATGAATCAGACACCAATACTTCTTCAGTGGTGAAAAAATTTAATACTGCTAGGCATCGAACTTATCGAAGCACAGCTTGTGGACATAGAAAAAGGGAAACAAATACACAGAAGTCCACTGCCTGGGCATCGGGTGTCCTTTTTATTGCTGTCTGAGTATTTGAAAATGCAAACAAACATCTTTGTTGCCACTAAGAATCGGTACCACAAATCTGACATGGATACCTCCTGTCACTCCTCCCGTATCACAAGTCAATAAAAAAAAATTATAATAATAATAATCTTCCCCAACACTGTCACCTGACACTGCCGCAGGTCTTGTGAGAGAGGTTTGTTTTGATGTGAGACGTGGCAAAGAAGGTCTGCGTGATCGTCCAGCTGCACTTCCTCAGACAACCACAACAATGAATCAAACACCATGTTGCTTGAAATCGGTTGCTGCAGCTCCACCTACTGTTCAGAATGAACATCTAAGAAAAGGGCCTGTAACTCTTCAAAGCTGCAACTTCAAAGGCAGTGTTCAATTTAACAACCGTAAATAGTGCTTCTTGTTTTTAATCATTTCAATGTTTATTTTGAAAAAATAATAATAATAATGTAGTTGATGCTTTTTTTTTTTTTTTTTTTTTTTTAGTTTTAGGGACTATTTTTTAGGAGGCTGAGGCTGAAGAATAGTTAATAAAATTTACTTTTTTGTTAATTAAAACATGTCTTTTATGTTTATTTTTTAAATTATTTAGTTAGTTGACCCATTTTATAAGCGCAATAAGGCTTTGCCTCGTGACTTATCGCACCAGTGACATGTGGATATTCGAGTATATCCTACACCCTGTCGTGCCTTATTGCTTACATATGTGTATGTATGATCTTTCTGTCTTTATATGTGTATGTATGTACTGTATTTCACATAAATGTTTTACTTTATACAGTATATACTTAATTTATGCTTGTATCTTCTATTGTAATTAAACTCGGTTACAACATTCTTTACCACAAGTTATTGAGAGTATTGGAATCTGTGAATAGAGGTGTCTGTCTATCTGTTGGTCTGTCTTTATAACACATGCACATACTGTACTGTTCATTGGTTCATTAGATTTTTCATGAAAGTTTCATCTTGTATATTCAACCGTAGGGGGTTGTATTTAAGTGTATTTATTTAAAAGGGTCAGGATAACATCCTTGAAATATGCCTTACAGTCATCAAGGGTTCTCCTGGACAAAATACAGGCAAAAGTAACAGATTGAAAACATACTTTTTAAAGTCAGAACATAGTGTTCAAGTTCTAACAAACAGTGCAAGCCATGGTAGATGGGATGCTGTATACAGAATAATATTACAGACTAAGAACAGCATTATGTTATGGTTGTGGTAACTACACAGACTGGACCTTTACTCCATGGTGTGTGGATAAAACCCATTACTTTTACAGAGGGACAATGTGGAAGGGGTGTCCCAGCTGCCCAGCGATGATGTCATCAGGGAGATGTCCAGGTCTCTGTGCCGGGCGCTTGGGGTGTCCCTGTTTGGAATCGATGTGATCATCAACAACCAAACCGGCCAGCACGCAGTCATTGACATTAATGCATTCCCAGGTAATTTGTTGAACCTGCTTGTTGACTTACTGTTGTCTATTATTAATGTACTGAGTTAAGTATACAATAGGGCTATGCAGGTACTCGCATTTTCCTGTTAATTCCCTTTAGCGTTTTTTCAGTTGTTCATTATTAATTAAACGGGAGGAGGGCTCTTAAATGTGTAAATTACACAAATCAAAATGTTCACTCGTTTCCCTCGTCTACACAATTGAGTACCACTCAGCAACAATTTGTCATTTCAATACTAAAACCACTCCTATTTTAACTGTGATTATTACCTAGCATTTATTAATTTGATATAAAATTATTATGTCCTTAGCAAGGTTTAACTTAAAGATTTGACTCCACAAACACACATCTCCCAGTATACGCAGCAGTAGATATTTCAGTAAGATTTCTGTTGTGCTGCCAAAGCTGAAACAGAGGTTCAAAGTGTGTGCCAAGAATGTCTCATCTCCTTGAGGACTGTACAGAAAAGTGTTGTCATCCTTATTTTACATCCGAGAGTTGAGGTCATACTGTGTGCACTTCCCCCCCTTGTGTGGGATAATGAACACCTCTGTGTTGTGGAAATGAACTGAGAAAGTTTCCCTTTTATAATTGCATGAACACTGTGGCTGTGCTGCTCTAGCTGTACCTCTTCCCTGAAGATACTTTTAACACTTTCGTTCCCAGTAGAAAACACCTTTTTGACTATTAATAACCTATTTGGGGGCGGTGGGGCTGGAGCGGCAGCATTTACCCCCCTCAACCTCTCACTCTGCTGGCGAATGCCTTTGAAAGCTGCTCCTGTGTCCTGAATCTGGTGCTTGAGAGCTTAATACAGGCCTGCTTGTCTTGACGATGGGTTCCATTATTGGCACAACATTTAAACCAGAATGCAGCATTTTCAAAAATAACACCTCTTATTAAAAATGTTTTCAATATTGCCTGCCCACCATTCAGATCGGGAGGTAATATTTCTTACCAGTCTTGCATAAACTCCCCCAGTTCAACTGTAGGGGGTGTGGAGTTAATTTGGTCCTGGTAATTACCACCGGTCTTCAGTTGCAGACTGGCTTCGTAATCACCTTTTGGCAGGTCTTAACACCACTAGGTGTCTCCCTTGTGAATTTAAATAAAGTAAACTGTAGCCTTACAGTGAGTTTGTCAGAAATGCATTTTACGGGATTGTACTAAATAAGTGATGCATTGAACAACTAGTTATTACTCTGGCATTTTATAGAGTGGTTGTTATTCTTTGTTTATATGCAGTGTACTTCCCAAAACAGAGTTCCTTGCGTTTTGTTTTTGTAATTAACGTAGTTTGCCAGGAGATCCTCTGTGAGATATGTAGATATGTGTCCTGAGGGCACAACAAACAGAACCTCGGAGTTTATTTAATTTAGACATTAATTCCCACACATATATCTATGTTAGGCTATCATTTGGTATTATGGATTCCAACAATACAGTGCAGCCTTAAAGCAACTTTTAATTTACTGTTATAAACATTAGTGGGAGCTCTGTTTTCAAACTGAGATGGTTAAAAAGATAGTTTAAAGAAGTACATATTTGGACTTTAAAACTTCATAACAGTGTTTCAAAAGAAGCAATTTCCTGTGAAGTATGGTTTTATATTGAATTTCATTATATTCCACACTTGCTCACAATGAACCATAACGTCATGAACAAGCACTCTTTTTTTTTTTTAATGTGTGGGTTAGTCTTTTTACTGCATTTAAAAAAAAAAAAAAAAAAAAAAAAAAAAGTTTTATAACTACATTTCCACTAAATCACCAAGTTGTGACCTCTATATCTGTTTAAGTTCATAATACACATTCTTCCTCGTCATCATTACAGAAAAGAAAGCTCTGCCCATCACTCGGAAGTTGTTTGTTTATGCCTGGTTGCTGTTACATGCTACCGTGGGATTATCTTCTTCAGTGCTTTGCGGTGACACAAAGCACCCTGGGAATTGGCTGTTTCTTTAGAAACCAGCATTGCTCAGCTACGAAGGGGCGTTCTTTAGCACCCTGAGGCTTTCCGTGGGCATGCTCAATTGAGCATAACCAGTGGACTTTGAGGTTCATGCAACACTACCGTCCTGATTTATTTTGGTGCAGAAACGATTTATCTTTGTTGGTTTTACTTCTACAATGTAAATACATTACATTGAGGATTGATCCGAAGTTGAAACACAGAGTAGACTCACATCTTTTGCATCTGCACTTCAGTTTATACATTTAGCAGGATGTGTGTTGATTCAAGCGACCCTATGCATTTTAGGGGTGGATTCTGGATTCTGTTTAATTTCCTAAGCATTTAAACTAATATTAAACATGTTTATGTGCACATATTTTTATAACCACGCACTTAACCGCCATTGCTAATGGCGGATTGAGCTTTTTTCAAAATGTAAAGTGCTTTTTTAAAACAGATGACTAATAACAATAAGCACTCCAACACAGTGTTAAATAATATTAAATGACTGCATAGCAGTTTGATCCAGTCTTTGTTTTACTGTGATCTTCATAAGACACTACCTGAGCTTGTTACCTATACATTGTGGCTAAACAGGTTCATAGGAACATTTGGAATTGGTGAAACTGCTTTGCAATAGGAGTCTTATTTCCATAAAAATGATTTTAATAAAAACTGAATGAGAAAAAATCTTAGGGGAATCTTGCACTGAATTGTTACTATTTTTTATAAAGCCAACATCTATAAACTTTGAAACCTGTTAACACCGCAAGGATATACCTTTCCACTAGTAACACAATGTTAATTCAGTTATATTGGAACTTAATTAGAAATTTCTGTAGCATGAGTATTGCGTATCAGCATGTGGGAGGATGTGGAGGCGTCTGTCCATGTGTACATGTGCATACAGTGAATGTGGATCATGGTGAATTTGTTTTTCATGATACTGATTGCTCTAGTCATGTACAGTAAGTCTAGTATCATAGGAATAGCAGTTGATATTGGTTGGCTCTTTATTCGTTGTCTTTAGAATAAATTGACTGAATGATGATTTGTTCGTCTTTGCTTAATTGGCATAATCTATAGTATTACCTGGCCTATGGGGCACCCTCTTTATTGGTCAATAACATGTTAACATGGCTCCCTTTTCTTGTTTTAGGTTATGAAGGGGTACCAGAATTCTTCAGTGACCTCCTGAACCACATAACTGCTGTGCTTCAGGGGCAAACTTCAGAGGTTTCAGCCGCTCCACACAACGGCAGTGCAGCAGAGCAGGTGGCCAGTGTTGTGGTGAACACAGCAGACCGAGGCAGTGGCACTCCCACGGGGTGCTGCGGCATGCTGGGAAAAGAAGCCAATCCCTGGATTGTGGAGGGAGACAGTGGCGGCAAGAAGGCCTCGCACCAGAGACTAGGCTGCAACTCGGCCATGTCGCCCAATTTCCAGCAGCACTGTGTAGCCACACTGTCTACAAAAGCTTCTTCCCAATGATATATAGAAAGAAATGAAAAAAAAAAAACAGACCACCTGATGCTGATTTTAGGAGTGTTTTTATACAGTTAAGACAACCTCTCTTCCCCATCACTTTTACAATTCATTGTGAATCACGTCATTGCTCCAAAGGATAAGCGACTAATTTATTGTATCAGTCCAGTACACTTTTTTATAATGGTACCGAGGTGTGGGGGTGGGCGAGGAAATTGACATTGCCTTTTGAAAAGTAAACATAGTGTGCGTTATGTACACATCTATGACAAAATGATTTGTACATGTTTGTTTTGTTTTGTTTTATTTTGGGGGATAAAGTAGATTTACAGTTTTTAAAGGAATTGACATTGTATGGTGGAAAATTGAAATGGTTCCATTTTGGGTATTTGTTACCCAGGACACATGTAAAAGTAACATAACAAAAGGGGAAACAGAGACTTTGAGTAACATTTGCTTTTGGCTGAGTAGGGGTCAGTCTGCAATCTGGACGAATATCACTGTGTATTCTATCTATATATATATAATTAGAGCCCCCATCTCCTTTTTATAGATAATATGGCACAAAAAGAACAATGTGGTTGATTTATTTTTGTCTTCTCTGTTACTTCTCATTATCTTTCCCTGGGAAAGTATGTAATTTTCTTTACTTAAATTCCCAGCCAGTTCAGGATTGAAGGTTCCCAACTCATCTGTATTGCTTGTGATCCTACATCATCACAGTTTGTGTTGGACAAAGTAAAGCAAAAGGACATTGAACACAAGTCAGACCATAGGTTCCTGCAGTGAAACCAGTGAATTATGTTACAGCCAGATCTTAGTGACTGGGCCTGGTCAGTGTGAGAGACCTCAAGGAAACCCCCAGCTTTAGTAGGGTGCGGTTCTGTAAAGGAGCTCCTCATTCTGGGGCAGATTTTGTCTGCCTGGTGTTCAAGGGAACTGTGCTGCTCAGATGAGGTTGTGGATATAGCCTGTAGTCATCAAAGCTTAAAATGGCGCTATTTTGGGATGTTTAATCCCATTTCTTTTTACCGAACTCAAAACATCTTCAGTTATTCTTCAAATTTAAAGACCGTACTTACCCAAGACCCATAAATGGGGGAGAGTAAATATATTCATGAAAAGGAAGTGCTGCTTCTATGTGTCTGTTTGGATATCTTCATATACTGAAGATAGCAGACACATTTTTATTTTGAATAAAGCACATCATCCATTGAGAAGTGAAGGCAGCAGAGTAAGAGTAATTTAATAAACTAAAATAGTAAAGTAAGGAGAACGCTCATAATTCACCAAAACCCTTGAACTTGAGATCAAATGCTTTGCTGTTTTGATACTAGGTTTGCAGTTGTCTTTCCTCTTCTTTTAGATTAATCTTTTCACTAGGTACCTTGATGTTGCTATGACAACATGTAAAGTGTCAGTGTTTTAACCCTTATATCTGTCAGGTCGTGTATCTGGTACATACTACCTGACGAAGTGCATTTTAGTTCTTCAGGCGAAGCTACAAACATGAAACACGGCAAGAAAAGCCAGGAGTTGAGGTTGTTTTCGGGGTTAGTTTGGAGATTTTCAAGAAATTGAGTCTTCACTTATTTAAAAAAAGCTATTCATGATTTGTTAATTTGATTTACTGCACAACAGAACTCCTAGTGTTTCTTACCCACAAGAGGAAAACATCATTCCTTTTTTTGAACTGATGATTCCAACAGCATTGTTGTCATAATGGTCTGTATATCAGATTAAGGGGCATTTTTTTTTTTTTTTTTTTTTTATTCCATGAGGTATGTTTGTTTTGCGTTAAAAGAAAAACACTCTATTTTGCTTTGCATAGTAAGTTAAGACAATAGCTAGTTTGAATCAATTAATATATACTTGACATGAAAAAATTAAGTTGATTTATTATTATTTTTTTTTTTTAGATTTTGGTGCAGAATAAAGGCTCATCAGCAATCCTGATGAGGGAACAGAACATTAGTTTGTGTCTGTGTGTGTTCTTGGCATGCATGTACTGTACGCTCACTGAAATAATTTGATTATTGAAATGAGAGGAACATGCTCTTCTAGATCGAATTTAGTATTTCACATATTTTTTTAATAATTTAGTTGGAGTAGGCAAGTGTATATGGGTGATAGAAATGCTAGTATATTAAACAATGAGTTGGTAGGCCTGAAGAACAATGTATGTTGTCTTATTGGGATTTAAAGCTGGTGGTCGGGGAGAACAAATAGAATACAGTAAAGGTTTGTAGGCAGAAGATACACTCTTCTTGAATGGGAGCAAACTGAGTTACAGTGTATGTTGAAATTGTGCATCTCTTTACAGTTGAACCCACCAATTAAAGACATTAAGTTTTTGTAATATAAACAAACCAGCACCAAGCAATAGAAAAATAAATGTGAACAAAAGCATCTGTCCTGTGATTGAGCATCCTGTTTGTTCTTATTTGCTGTTATCCCAATCCAAGCTAAGCTGCTCCCATAACCTGTGACGTTCTGTGCTATGCACTTCCACCTTTTTGTCATACATGCGTCTCTGGTATTTATAGTACAGTACTGTAAATATTTCAGAAAAGCAGTGGCATTTAATTATTTCTGTAGGTTTCTTGCTTGGGAATGTTATATTAACAGTGTCAATTACCATGCTATTA
This sequence comes from Polyodon spathula, assembly GCF_017654505.1. Lineage (NCBI taxonomy): Eukaryota > Metazoa > Chordata > Actinopteri > Acipenseriformes > Polyodontidae > Polyodon > Polyodon spathula. The sequence continues at coordinate 25,981,796 of NC_054550.1, forward strand.
TCTGAACGTCTTTACAAACACCCTTGATCATCATCAGTTTGTATAGTTGATGTGCTTCTGTACAGTACAGCAGGTGTCTAGAGTACCAAACCTATACCTTCTCCATTGTTGATAGCTGTATACTATGGATGTATTGCTGTATGTCCATTATAGATTAAGTAGATTTTCATCATGCTTTTCAAAAGGGCAAAGTTTTTTTTTTTTTTTTTTTTTTTTTTTTTTTTAATTGGGGCTCAGATTACAGTTTTACTGCGCTGTTTTTTTTTTTTTTTTTAACCCTTTCCTTACAAAAGCATTTTGAAAACATAATTTGTTATAGGAAAACTAACAAACTAGCAATCTAAATTGTGCCTTTTTTAACAAGGCTTATTTTTTTTTATTTTTTTTGAACAGTTATTTGGTTTTACTATTTGTTTTAATTGGTCGGGTGCTTTTTTTGCTTGTTTCCTGCAGGATTTCAGCATGTGCATTTGCCTGGCACATACATATGTAGATGTACAGCAAACACAAATCTTTGCAATGTAATATTCGTTACAGATATTTAAAAATAGGTGTAAGCAAAATGTCTTTTGTAAAAGTATGCACAAGGCTAAATGAACATATAGAGAAGAGAATACTAGCATTATTATTATTATTATTATTATTATTATTATTATTATTATTATTATTATTATTATTGTTATTGCAATTTAACAAAAGTAAATAAAAATAAGCATTTAAGGCAAGTTTGACAAAATAACATCTTTCATTTTTGGGTCCATCTCAGGATGTTGTGCACATATGTCGTCTTCCTTTTTTAAAATACCACTTTGCTGATTTAGTCAAAGGATGAATATCTTACTTTTGACCCTTTTGAAAACCAATCTCTTTCCTTACTAAATAATAAAAAGAAAGTATTTAAAATAATCTATTAAATTTAAATATTGTGAATCAAATTAAAATTTAATTTAAATAATTATAAATAAATTATTAAATTTTTATTTAAAAATTATAAATAATATATTTTAATAATATTTATTTACTATTATTTATGTACATACACAGGGTATAATATATATATATTAGATATATATATATATATTATATTGTATTGTATTTACATATAATATAAAACGATTGTTGGCGTAAAGGGTATGTCCCAAAAATTAATTTACATCCTAGCGCTCACACAAGCCATGCATAGACATTCCACTCACATTCTCCTTCCAGGTTCCTTGTGCCTTGTGGTTTGTCTGGATATTTCCTGGGGAATGCCTCTTATTACAGTGACAAATACCACAATAGATTTGGAAGAAATACAGCACACTGGTGCTGACGTGGTACCATGGTAACGTAATTGATTTTATACCATTGTGATATGTTTGGTAGGCTGTAATACTGTGGCGCATGCCCTTGTAGCTGCCCTTGTGTATGTAGCTGTCATTTATTGATGAACAATTCTAGCTTCTTGAATGTTTAGATACAGACACTCCTAAGCAATGTGTTCCTTCATGTCATTTAGCACATGATTTAATTCGGAATTTTTGTAATGTGATGTATTTTGGTGCTCATGACCAGTGCTGGAGACTGAAGTGCTGTCTACTGTATGTCTAGCACAAGCAGGGACTGTGGAAGGCTCTTCACAAGCACTATCAGCATGCCTCAGGTGAGGGAGTGGTTCAGTTTCTGTGCTCATCCAGTCCTTTCCCACTTCCAGTTGTACTTCATTTTTATGATGTTGATTACGCTTCAGTGAGGGTCAGTTTGAGACCACAACACAGTACAGTAATATATTGCTGACTCTGGTCTTGCAATCAGGTAGAATAGTTTAGGTTATCCACTGTGTATGTGTGTGTGTGCACTACACAATTTCTGCAAACTCCCAAGTTTGAATTTCTTTCAACCTTCTCAATGCCAAACATTATTTTTATTAATATACATTTTTATTATAACCCCTGTTGGTGGCTCTCAAGTGGCGCATCCAGTAAAGGCACTCCACCCGGAGTGCAGGATGCACCGTACAGCTTGCAGATCGCCGGTTCGAATCCAAGCTATGCCACTGCTGACTGTGGACAGGCGTTCCCAAGGGGCAGAGTACAATTGGCTAAGCACTGCCTGGGTGGGGAGGGGTTAGATTTGCTGGGGAGTCCTTGGCTCATCACACACCAGTGACCCCTGTGGCTGACCAGGTCCCTGCAGGCCTGCCTGTATGCAATTCAGAACTGCAAGGCCCTCCGATGCTGTAAGCTCTGAGATGACTGCATGATGGGCTTGCAGAGGGAAAATAAAGCAGATGGCTGACAGCACTTGTTTCGAAGGACGCGTGTGCTTGTCTCCGTCTCTCCAGAGTTAGTGCAGCGGTGAGCCAGGTTGAATAATAATTTGACATTCCAAAAAATTGGGAAAAAATTGGGAATGAATCAAATTAATTTGTTCAAAAAAATAATTAATACAATAATACAAAAAATAAATAAATAACCCCTCTTATTGTGGCAGCATACAAACTCCATCCTATATACTTGCTTTCGCTATCTGATCATCATCCTAATTTAAAGATTGACCTCAACAGTAGTCATTCTATAGCTGTTGACCGTGAAGTCGTTATTGTAAATTCTCTTAACTGGCAATACTTGTACTAAAGTGAATGTTTCGTTTTTTCTTTTAAAATCTATATTGAATTAGCAGGCACGTAGGATTGGTCCAGCTAGAGTGATAGTTTGGTTTCATTTTGTTTATCAGGCAGTGTTTGGAAGGCTGGCACACAATTGAAATGGTGAGATAGAGGGGAGCTGCAGCAGGGCTAAGATAGGATCACCTAAAGGCTCTGTATTTCCAGTGCTTTATAACATGATTTAGATATTCCTGATTGTTCATACTCGTGTCAGTTATTGTTTACTTTATTCTCCTATTTTAAAGCTACGTTACGATACAAATGCTTTTTGTAATCTCTAATTTTTATATAAAAAAAAAACTAATTGCCTTGTCTTTGTCATGCAGTTATTTCATTATTAGTGTTTTTCATTTAAACAGCTGTCCACCTGAGTCCTGACAATAAAAACAATTGCGGACAGAAGGATATCCATGCTGGATCTAATAGTAACACTTGAGGGAGAGACAATGATGCTGGCTACAGGCAAATAAAGTACTGGGAAGCACAGAGCTTTCTTTCAGAGCTTGATCTTGGTTCTTCAACACAGTTGTTTTATAGAAATGCATGAACAACCCTCAAAAGGCAATTGGATATCACCAACCACTTAATTTTTTTCTTAGATAAATGCCATACAGTATATATTACAGTAAAATCAGTCACCTTTTAAAATTATTACATTTATTGCATTTTTTTTGTCTTCGAGAACATAAGTATAGAGTAAGTTTATAGGTACAATATTCTATAAAGTATTTTTTTTAAATACACCAAGAATACATCACCTGATTATTTATTATTATTATTATTATTAGTAGTAGTAGTAGTAGTAGTAGTAGTAGTAGTATCATTGTTGTTGTTATTATTATTATTATTATTATTATTATTATTATTATTATTATTATTATTATTATTATAGTACAGTGCAAAATGATTTCATAAGCGGGCAAATAGCAAAGCTCAAAATAAGGGGGAGCAGAAGAGGTGCAGATAAATGGGAAATCAAAGTTCTTGGATGAGATGTGCGTGAAGGTTAGCCTCTCCGGATCTCATGGAGTTTCTGGGCCACGTCCTCTAGCTCGGTCTCAATCGCAGCCAGGCTTTCAATCTCCTCCTGAAAAAATTGAAACAAGGATCTGCTACGGAAGTTTGTGTTTCAGGTTCTGTGCTATTCAGAAGATGAAAAAGATGAAGTACATATCAAAAATATATCAAGTCAATTCCCTATTTTGCTGTTTGTCTTAAAGAGCAACTTGGTGTGGGTTTGAAATATCTGAGTTGTCTTAACTATTTGTTCTTGTTGAGCTTCACTTTGTAGCATTTTCTGTTAATCAGCACATTGTGGTGAAGTTTAAAGCGCCTGTGTGTCCTCAACAGAGCTCTAAAAATCATGTCAAACTGCCAAGTACAGTGTATCTGGTATCTGATAGTGTTGTCATTAACCTGCAACACTCTGCCCTTTGTGGACTAGTCTGAATGCTAAATCCTGTTTACAGGGATTGGGAATTTAAAATAAGAATTCCTAAAATAAAGATTGTTTGATGATACTGGCTCCTTATCTCTACATGTCTAGAACCATCCCAAACGCCATGGGATGTACATGACTGTTACTGATTGTAGATTGTAATGACGCTGACCAGTACTACTGCTATTATCCCAGCAGGGTGTCTGAAAAGGCAACCACTACTGGCTAATAAAACTCTTTTTACGAGCCTCCCAGTGGCTGTAAACAGAACTCAAGTGGAGCCGTTATAGGCTCTGGTGAGAGTACTTTTAATGAAGACTTTGCCCTTGGGCATAAGACATTTTGGTAGAAACCAGAAAGGTCATACCCCAAAAAAAAATGAATTAGCACAAAATGCCATTAACTGAGGTGTAATCTCAGGCTGCTACTGTAGAAGGTATTGTAGAAACCATCTGTCAGCTAGGATAAGAGGTTTTGTTTGGTTTCTCTTAACAGTATTTGGGGTTCAAAGTATTGTAACTATGGGGATTGCTTTTTTTTTTCTACTACTTTAAGACAGAGCATTTCTTAATTCTTCTTAATGTAGATTCCCCCCTTTTTCAGAGGGAAGTCAAATGTTTAACAGTACTATTTTAAAAGCAATGGCAGGTGTTCTTTTCTTTACCATTTTCTAAGCTTTGCACTGGAACAAAGCCTTTAAATGCATATAATTTTTTTTTTTATTGTAACATTTTTAGTTCTCTTTTAATAAGCACCATTTTAGTATACTACAGATTAGTTTGATTGATATACACAATTCTTATAATTGAAAAGGAAAATACCCAATAGATCCTGCTGGTGATTTCAACCAATTGGGACTCTGCAATCAGCAATGGTGTTAATAAACAGGACAGTTTCAGCAGTTTTTTTAAATTATGAAATACCCACCTCAGGTTTCCTGTTAGCGCTGCCTTCTTCTTCCCTTTTCTCCTCCACATCAGGATGGTGCATCATCTGGAGCTCTGCAGACTCAAAGGATCTGGCGCCGTCTTCTTCCACACTGGCCTCCTTTGAATGGTGCTTCTCAGCTGTCAGATGTCTCCGCAGGTCTCCATCGAGGAGTGGGCTTTTGGGAAGGGGGGCCTGCAAGCTTTCAGTGGAGTTCTCTTCCTCCTCTTCCTCCCTAAAGCGTTTCTTTGAGGACGGTTGCTCAGCCAACTTGTCCATTTTGTTCAACCATTTGGACTCCCCTTCAACCTCGGCCTTGCTACTCTTCTCCTCTCGTTCGGCCATGTTGCCATGGAGACTCTCTTCCCCTGCTTTGCGACTTTCCACTTTGTCCTCCGCGGATTTCATATCGTCGGCTTCTGAGTCTTCTTTCTGGGAGATTTTCTCGTCTTTGTTTTCCTCAGAAATGTTCTTAGAAGAGTCACTCTCAGAGCCTTTAGACAGAATCAAACAAGCTTATTAGTGTTCCTTTTTTCTTACCTGCATCTTGAGTTACAAAGATCCATGGAGATATCGCTGTTGTTAGGTCAACCAAGAAAACTTAAGCAATGTGTTCATTATCCAGCACTTAGCTTGGACCAATATAGAATATATTTAGTGGCTAGCAGGTGGTTATAGAGAATAAGAGTTTTGACGATTGATGACAATCAGGAATTACAAGTTTAAAAAGACATCAAAGCTATTCCATGTTACCAGTGTTACCTATGGTTCATCATCCAAAATCAATACATGCAGGGAATAACAATGCTATGATTATTCAATAAAGATAATTTTGAGTGAATCCCTTACTGTCTTTATGTAATCTTTGCTCCTCTCTGATCTCATTCTCTCTCTCTTCTTCCTCTTGGGAAGAGTGTTTCCTTTCTGGCTCCTCTTTGCTGGGTTTGGATTGTTCTTCCCTGGTGTCCTCAGGCTCTTCTTGTGTGCTGTCCTTCTCCTCAGAAATTGGGACCTCCTTGCTCACAGAGTCTGTGATGTGGTTGGCAGGAGTATCCTCTCTCTTGTGCTCCTCCTCGCTCTGCTCAATCTCATTGTCCTGCAGAGACTCGGCACTGTCTTCAGTGAGGTCATTGTATAGCTGTGTGTCGTTTTTCTCTTCTATCTGAAACTCGTCTCTCTTCTCCTCCTCGTCCGCAGATGACTTGGGCAGCCCCAGCACAGCCAGCATGGATTGATCTACCGGGAAAATCAATAGAGGAAATGTAAGCTTTTGAAAGAAAAGGGCTACGCTGATTAATGTGCTCTCTGGGTTGTAAATTCTGATACAGAAAAGAGTGAGTACAATTTCAAGGACAATATATTACAGAATAATGTCTGCTGATGCTGACCATGCTTTTTTTGTGAAGATATGTACTTAAAAAAACAAACAAAAAAAAAAAACCCTGGAGTGCATAGTTCGCACAACTGTAAATCTGTTTAATTGTTCTTTTTCAGTTCTTTTTCAGTGAACCCTACCATGTAACAGTAAGAATACCTGCAGTAAGGATAATATAAGACTCTCTAAAATTCCAGGTTTTTATGTAAGCCTTAATTGTAACAGTCTTCAATTACAACAGTAAGACCTAATAAAAGTACTTCCCCGGGCTCTCACTAGATGGCAACATCAAGCATTATAGCTTCCTCGTGCATGCTAGTCAAAAGGCAAGTTTGAAATGGAGTTTCAGGTACTGACTAATGTAACATTGTTATTTTCTCAACAATAGACTGTATTCAAATACTTCAAAAGCATTATAAAATACATCAAGTAAAAATCAACAGTGCAAATAATAAAAAAAAAAAAAAAATGACAACATATAGTCTAGTTTTAAAATAGGATTGTTTGCATGCAGTGAAAGTCACGGTGTTGGTTCTAGAGATGGACATGAACACAATAATCCCTCACAATTTGATAAGAACAAAAAACATTTCTATAATAATGCCTGCTGAATCTGTAAAAGTTAAACCTCTAAATGGTTAAAAAAAATGGTTTGTAATCCAGGAGGTCCCCGGTCCAAATCCCAGCTCAGTCACTGACTTGTTGTGTGACCCTGACTTAACCTTCTTGTGCTCTGTCTTTCAGGTAAGACATTGTTATAAGTGACACTGCAGCTGATGCATAGTTCACACACCCTAGTTTCGTATCTTGTAAAGTGCTTTGTGATGGTATTCCACTATGAAAGGCGCTATATAAAAATAAAGATTATTATTATTCTAAAAGTTTACCATGGTAAATTTGCGCTGCAGTTATGCAGTTTTCCCATGCTTTTTCCATGATTATACTTTGCATTTGCTGCAGTTTGCCATAGTTTCTCATGTTTTTAAATATGCTCTTGGCTTTACAATGCTTTCACTTTTTTTATTACACTTTGCTATGCTTCTGCTATGTTAAACTTTCACAAGGGATACCTCATTACATTAAGAAGCAGAACTTAGACAGCTGTTCTTGTTCTGACACATTATTACAATGCCACACATTAGAAAAACGAAACTTCTTGTCCTACCTTGAGACACTCTGCGAAACTGGAAAAGAAAGCACTGATATGGATGCTTGGAACCAAAATCCTGATGCCTTATTATCTTAACTACTGCTGTATATTGTGTTGTCATAATAGCACAATTTATTGATGTATTCTGTTGCAACATCATGAGTAATATACCCATGCATCATGCACAATTCAACCCATGGTCTTGTTTTTGTACCAGCAGTTATTCATCTCAACAGAGATGCAGTATGTGCATGACAATAATGGTTTCCATAGGGATGTTTGGTTTTGTTTTGTTTTAAGGGAGAATATATTTACATTAATTTTCCTTTAAGAAATCTACATCTGAATCACTCCTGTCAGGGGCAGTGGAGGAGGATATAAATAATTAATTGCAACGGAAAAAGTGATAATGTTATGGAAATGGATGGCAGATTTCATGGTAATCTCTGTACAGCAGCTTAGCAGCTAGCAGCTATTAGTCAGGGTTCACCAGAGTTTCAATTCTGAATTTGCCTAGTTTAGCTTCAATCTGGGCTTCAGATTTAATCCTAGCCAACAGCATAATTATTCAAAAACAACAGTGCCTGAACTCTAACCACAACCTAGAGTTACTTTACAGCAGTCCAATTCAAGATTAGCAGTATTAAAAATAGATTTTAGTAGGATCTTACTGATGTGTCTTTGTGATTCTCTCTCAGAGTTTATTAAACACTAAAATCAGACTCGTGAAAGTGTGACTTAGTCTTAAAGGTCCTCAGCAACAGGCTCTGGTTTTGTATCCCCTGTTGCTATGCTACAGCATAGGGGTAGGCACTTTTGACTCTTCCATTCCATTGGCTCTTCAAAACCTGGTTAATTAAATAATGAAGGACCTGGTTGGAACAAAGTCTTGCAGTGGATGGGACTGGAAGACCCACCCCTGAGATAACAGAGTAGCTTATTCTCTGATGCTCTTGTGGGGTGTTGAATGTATTCAACCAAACAAATCCTCTTAACAGACATAATCATAATAAATTAAACTAGGACCCCTCACACCAAAACAATACAAAGGATGTCACTATGAAGTGATGAACATGGTATGAATATTCAAGCAAACACACCCTGTATTCTGCCATATTATGAAGTTGTTTCTGGAGTACCTTAATTATTCCATGGATGAGGATAACCGAAGGCATTGTATCTGGCTATGCTCATGAAATAACCAACAACTCTCTATAAATGTTCTTAGTGTATTCTGTTTATGTAACAAGTTTAACTTCTTGTTGTATAAAGTGCCATATGTATCAATCAATCAAGCTACTTTATACAGCACCTTTCATAGTGGACCACTATCACAAAGAGCTTTATAAGATACAGTAAAAAAAAAAATAAAACTATGCATAATATATTAAGTACAGTAAAAAAAAAAACTATAATTATTATGTAACTATAATAACACATATAGCACCATTCATAGGGGATGACCATCACAAAGCACTTTACCAAGGTAGGCTGTGAACTTAAATTGTATGACATTGATTTAACATCTCATCTGTAGGATGGAGCACAAGGAAGTTGATTGACTTACTCAGGGTCACACAGTGGCAGGGGGGATTTGAACCAGTGACCTTCTGGGTACAGGCCCAGGACTATAACCACTTGACCATGGCCCTCCTAGTCATAAATACCTACTTTTTTATGATAAGCATTTTTTTGTGCTGAAACCCACTTAGAAATATCTGAAACAATACTCAAGGCTGCTTAGGTGGTGTTCAGTGTTCTGAAGAGTGTAATACGATACACCTGGTAACCCTGACACCTACCTGCTTCAGCATCCTTGTCGTTGTGAAGGACGCCAGAAATATGATAAGCCAAGTTGCTGCTTTTCTTCTGTTTCTGGGCTCTTTCGCTAGTACCTGTAAATATATAGAGCCCATAGCAAATGAGAAAAAGATACTTTCTGCACAACAAGCACGCAATTGGGTACAACAAAATATGCATCTAAAGAGTGGCTATTTGATACAACTCTGTAGACACGTCACTCGTTAGAGCATGGTTTTGGCTACTGGTTCTATGTTGTTGTGTATCCTTAATCTGAATTGTGTTTTTAGTAAAAAGTGCTACAATATAGATATTTAATCGTAAGAAAAGTCTACTTTACCTTCAGCAGCAAGCTCCTGCAGTTCTTTTAGAAGATTTTGGTGGCGAAGTATTGAAATTATTCGGTCGTCTGAAACAAACAGATTTTTTTTTTTTAAATATTCCTCAAAAAATGTCTTCAGATCTTTCTAATGATTGGGCCTGCTGTGTGAAGCACATCTTGGATTTCAGTTGATTCAGCTGTTTTCCTTTTTTTTCAGAGCTAATTGCCCTAGATTGTATTGTGGAACCTGTCATGGTCTATTGCAGACTGACAATTAATCAGGGAATAGGAATGAAGTTTCTATAAATGTATGGCAAAAAAAAAAAGAAAAAAATAGGTGAACATACATTTTATATAAAAAGTGTAAGAGTATATTAGAGAAAAGGTAGTTTGCTCATGACGTATTCCAGAAATGTCTTGAAGGAATCGAAACCAGTTTTCATTAAGTCTTAACTTGGTGTAGAGTAAAGAAATTACAGTATCTGTGAAATAGACAAGATTTTGCTTCTAGTTTGTTAGACTCCCAGGCTTGTGACCAGTGACACTGGTGTCTCCCACATTTCATTAGGTTATCTTACTTGTGAAACTAGAAGATTCATTTCTTATATAGGACCGTGTTAATTAATACTTATAATTAATAGTAATTTTTAGATAGTGCCATTCATAGTGGACCACCATCACAAAGCACTTTACAAGATACGAGACTAGGGTATGTGAACTACGTATCAGCTGCAGAGTCACTTACAACAACGTCTCACCCAAAAGATGGAGCACAAGGAGGTTAAGTGACTTGCTCAGGGTCAGACAGTAAGTCAGTGACTGAGCTGGGATTTGAACCAGGGACCTCTAGGTTATAAAACTGTTTCTTTAACCACGGGACCACACACAATGGGATAAATGAATCACTCTAAACAATCTCATGACTCAAGGGTAAATGAAAGAATCAGTGCAAACAGTTGTATTGGATTGCTTATGATACAATAGGTTGCATGTTGCCAGTAGAATCAGGTTGCTCAGTTAAATAAACACACATCTTAAAATATACTTTACCTCCCCTGAGAGCATCCAAGCACTTCTGACTGACTGGTAAAGGGCTGGGCTTGGACAGTGTGTCTGCAATGACCTCCACAATGCACTTCATCACCTGCATGATAAGAACATAGTCATGATAAGACTATATGAAAGCCTGCAGCAGCTGGGAGAAGAGCAGGGGTAAGCAGACAAGTGCAAGGCAGGGACCTGTCACTTCCACCATTATCATCATCAGGGATTCTTTTCTACTTGGTCGGTGTGATACTTGTAATTCAAATTTAAATGAACAGCTACATCTATAGCACGCTGATGACAGGATATGAAATATGATTGATTCCTATAACTGAGCCATTCTCAATTTCTGCACAAACTCTGTTTTCAGGAGACATGCTGTATAAAAGATACTGGTGTGTCCCATTAAGGTCAGGGGATCACAGGGAACAGGACATCGAAAATAGTAAAAACCAGAAAAACTGCAATAATCACACAGCCTATATTTACAATATTAATGAAACCATTTCAAATTTGAAAAGAAAAAAACAAAAACCCCACCCAAATGACTGTGTGCAGTAATAGTGGTCTCTTATTCAAAGCAGAATGGAGATGGTGTCTATTTTTCTTTTACGATTCATTACCAAGAAGGTATTAGTGTACTTTTTAAATGCTGCATTTCTCATGCTTAATTCTGATTGAGGAGGTGACGTCTCATTTAAATACAAGTCCTAAAAACACCAAGAAACAACAGCATCATTTAAGTCTATTGAGATGTACTGCAAATCAATTAAAAAAATTGAACAAAAGGGGAGCCAGTGATAATGTTGTTAGAATTAATAAGAAAATATATTTCAAAATCCTGGCTAGCATTCCTTTAAGAAATATAAAGACTCCTTATTTAAGGAGTTTTTTGATACTTCATCAAAACCCATACTGATATACAGCAGGTGGTACACGCTGTCAGGCTTCTACAATGTATCTGTTTCCTCTTGCCAAAGAGAGACTGAGAAGTAGGAGCTGAAATGTTTTATCTGACTGTTATCATTATCTTGACTTTTCAGAATCAGATATTTCCATGTTGAATCCAGCTCAGTGAGCGCAAACAGTGAGTTTGGTGGTCTCAGCCTATCCCCAGTTGACACTGTTACATTGTGACTCAAAAGGGACAATTTCTCATTGTTTTCAAGGCTGAAAGAACACAGACTCCTTACCTCCAATTGCTGTGTCTCCTCTCAGTTACTTATGTGATATTACAATCTTTACATTATTCCAACAACCAGGAAATTAACATTCAGAAAAACATGGGCCTAACTTCAAATGCAGCTATTGATGTAAGAATGTTCTGTTAATTTAAAATGCTACTTTCAAGAAACATGGTCCTTCGTAAACAAGAAATTGATATGAAAAACACTTTATACTAAATTGAATTGTGTGTCAACCTACAATTCAATTTGCATCGAGTTTGTAACAGCTAGTGTATCACATGCTTTCTCTAATAGAGTAATTGGAGTGCAGGAAGCAATGAGTGAAGCCGTGTTATAACAGAATGGTATGCTGGGTATATAAAAGCTCCTTAATGAAGGCTATAAAACTGATTTGCTGTGTATGTTTCAATTTTCTTAAGCTATTCTTTGGACGCAAGGTTAACAGGCTTTCTTATGCTAATTTATGTGCATTGGGATTGGCAAAGTGGAACGTATAAATGTTTATCATGGCACAGGCTCTGGGAAAAAAGTTCCTTTATCTCCCTCCATTGCCTTACCACACCTCCTAACATTGAGCTAATTTTATATATATATATATATATATATATATATATATATATATATATATATATATATATATATATATATATATATATATATATATATATATTATACCATATGTATACATATACCATGGTATGGATATATGCGTTACAGGGGTATTCAATGAGATGTGTAACCCCTGGTGGATCTTTTAAATTTGTAAATAAAATATGTAACCTTCTAGAAAATAAGCAATGCATAAATCACACCATCTTGTAGATCATCTGAAAAAAGGCAATGAGAATGCTGCAATTAATCCAAAAACTGAGCCACCAGCACTCATAATAAATGTGATTGCAGCAGCAATATTGATGCACTGGGATATTAATCACAGCCACCTACTGATTGATGCTATTTGCTCAAAGATGGAATTGAAGCTAACATCTGTTTCCTTTCCCCAATAACAGATGAACTTAAGTAACAACCAGAGCAAAATCACAATTAAAGGAAAACCACAGTTTTAAAAGGAAGTTTAGCAGCACTTAATAGAACGTTAGTTTACTATTTTTTGTATCGTGTACTGTTTCACCTTTTCAGCATTTCCAAACAGCCCTGGAGTACTTTGTTAAAGTTACGTTTTGGCATGATGCATGTTCTTTAGTTTCAGTCTGAGCTGAGCAAAATAATAAACATTGCCAAATAGTCACTATACTGCAGTGAGCAAAACAAACAGAAATAAAAGTCGCTGAAATGGTCATTTTAGAACAATAAATAAACAGATTAACATTTGTAGCTTATATTTTCAAAGTAAACCCTTTTTAAAAGCATTTTAATTTCATTCGATTCTATATTCAACCCTGTACAGCGACCACTGCTTATCCTCTGCGTGCTTATTTTACGTGGAACATCACCGGAATGTTAAGAACACTACTGTATTGTACCAATGAGGATCACTTTCTGGTCTCTTTGGGTGATTTTACTTTTAAAAGAAATACGCGAATTACCTCTTATGGTTTTTTTTTTTTTTTTTTTTTTTTTTTTTCCTTCGGGGTTTTTTTTTTTTTTCTGCGTTTAAGTAACATGACGATAGCACTGAACCTCGTTAAACGGAATAATGAATTAGTGAACTATATCGGTGACTGTTTCTGTCCAGGGATTTTTAAATTGAGACATCCACTAGGTGATGTAAGCCAATTACACAAAAAAGTTGTTAATTAAATCGAAAATACTCCGACTATAACTTTAATATTTTTAAGATTCTGGATGCAATCGTTATAGATATATATATATATATATATATATATATATATATATATATATATATATATATATATATATATATTTAGTAAAATGACAAAGCTTACCTCGGCATTTTCTTTATTCATATGATCGGAGGATACTGGTAGCGAAAATGCTGTAAGTGAAAAATGCATCAAATTATATTCATCAACCTATCGCGTATTCCCTGGACATTTCTATGTACACTGTATATTGACTTCAGAGACTCTGCTTTGTTAAGGACCTTAATCAACACTTCACGTAGAAACCCCTTAAAAATAACTATAATTGCTTTGCAGTGATGACCTTGAATGCTGATTTAGTGAAAATTGTATTGCGAATAATTTGATCAGTGTAACATTTGATTTGCATTACTGCATTAAAAGCATATTTAGAAGACTGTATATTATCTTAATAAGGATCAATGTATCCTAACGTTACCTGTGCATTGCCTCTGTATACATATTAAATACAGTAATTGATTTGATCTCCCATCAATATTTTCGTATTAGGATGAGTGTTGCTGTCCTTGGTGCTGAAGGACGGTTGGCACGCACTCCCTTGTGCACGGCAACTTAAACTGTAACTCGTTTTTTTTCTGTTTAAATCACATACATTCTTTAATCCCACATGCTCACAACAAGTAAAATAAATATATTTGCCTTACCGTGGTAGACAAAGACGGTCAAGATCAAACAGCCTCTTGTTAACATTTTGCAACGGAATAGGTTTTACAAAAGCTGATGTGATTCTGGTTCTAAGTCGCTTATAATTTATCTTCAGTAAATCTGTTGAGATAATATTATGTTTTTGTTGTTGCTGCTGTTATTGCTAGGAGACCGCGGTTTCTTTTAACCAGATATGCAGCAGAACGTTTCCCTGTGTCTCTCGTGAAGGTCTCGCTGAGCTTCAATGCAGCAACACCTGCTTTATATAGCAGCTATAGAGGAGGATGTGACATCAGGCATTGGCCGGAGCAAACATTGCAATAAATGAAACAGTATTAGTCTCGATAACTATTTTGTGTTTAAAGGTGGCTAGTGGTGGACATTCAGACACCTGATAGGGTGGCGTACGTTATCCCTGGTCTTTTGTGTGACGTTGCGGGTAATTCCATGATTTTCCCTTTATAACAGTATTATAATGTATTTAGATTTTTTCCCATAACAATTGTCACCTGCTTTTCATTATATAGCTGTTTTTTTTCCACTACATACTGCTATTATAAGAGTCCATCATCTAGTACAATAGTTTCCACTTAGGCATAGTATTAATGTCTGAATATCATGCCAGGCATGTGTCCAAACAAATGGTGCTGCATCTTTAATTGTTACGTTTGGGTCATTGTCTTGAACAGTGTATGTGACGTTTCAATTTGCAAGCTGGATGTCAAGAGCTGTAACTTCGGAATACACGCTTTTATGCTTTTGGATTACCAGTTATCATAACAAGAGGGGGTCTGTATTAAGGCTAGCTGTCTTTTGGACAATAACTAGATTACATACAATATATTCGTTTGAAATTGTATTGAACTGAATTGAAAGTGCTTTGACAAAATCATATATCTGATGATTCTGTCCAGTGTGTTTTTATTTCATAAGAATGCAGATTTAGACAAAACGAATGTAATTTAATAACAATACATGATTACAATGAATTATTAATAAATCATTAAACACATGACCACCACTACTATTACTACTACTACTACTTCTACTACTAATAATAATAATAATAATAATAATAATAATAATAATAATAATTACACAGACTATTATAGTTTTGCATGATCATATTCAAAGTAATTTCAAAGGAAACTCAAACATTCAACACAACCAAAATATGCCAGTTTTACCATGTAATATATTTATAGGGTTATGGAGTTCAAATTTCCCACAGTATTTTTTATGTTTAATATTAGTGTTATGTTCTTCCCTGAAGCCTAAGTAACTCCAACATTTTGCTGAAGCAGTTTAAAGAAAATCGTGATCAGTTTGATACTATTTAAATCCTTAAAATAGCGCCCTCTCTGTTTTTTAATTTTATTTTACTGACAGAACTACACTAAAGACTCTGTTGATTTTTCTATTGCTGCTACACAAAACACTGACTTGATTAAATACAGTGTGAAATTATACAGCTCAGCTTTGTAGAGAGCAGTTGAATAGGATTGGGTTGGTTTATGACTATGGGACTGGTGTCTAATCCTCAGTCATATCTTCCTAGCAGTTCTATTTGTCCCTGTGTGCTATTTTCCCTTTTTAGCATAGGCCTTTCAAAAACATAATTTTTATTGTTAGGCTTCCATTGTGTTTTGTCAGGTTAAGGAAAGGCACAGACAGAGCCACACATACGCACACGTTAAATACCTTTTCTATTTGATAGGCCTGAAGTACAATCTCTGGAGAAAGCACCAGATGGGTTGCCTGCAAGCACAGCTAATCCATACTGTATGTATGAATGGCCTTTTCTCTCAGAAGATTAAATAACAAACATAGGGGGAGAGGGATTATATAACTGGAAAAAATAGGACAGACCTATTTTGCAAAGGAAAATTAATTTTATTATCCACCAGAGAAAAAAATCTAATAATCTATAACTTGTAGCGTTTTGCTTTTTTCAATAAATGCATAGATAGGTGAATTGAATAGAGAGGTATGCCTTGGCAGCCTTGCTGAGCTACAAGTTGTACTCTGGGATTTATATTTTACCCTTTACAGAATTAAAATGTCTGAGACTACACCCAGAATAAACCAGCTTTCCAGGTGTAGGACTATGGGATGAACAGAACACTCTCCATTTAGAATTCTTCATAAGCTCTGTACATATCACAACTTTAGCCAAGTTGAGGGTTAGCACTTTTTTCCCCCACAAGCCCTTTAATATTTTACTAAAAATACTGCTGGCATAGTGTGTAATCCTGAAGAAACATCAACAGACCACAGCATTACCATCAATGGCGACACAATGGACACCATTGACAATCACTCATAAGTAGGACTGCTCTATGCAGTGGGTTCAATTATTTGCCAGAGGCAAACTAAACCAGCTGCCAGGTTCCTAACTGCAGTGTAACAGGTAGTGTGTCAATAAGGCAAACATGTGCTGTATTTATTTTTAATTAATAAAACATTTGCATATTTACACTGTACTTTCAGAAATGGGAATTTTCACAGGGAACTACATATTACATGGCAACGGGTACATTTCACGTGAAATCTGTAATAAGCCTTAATGATAAGGGTACTTGATTTTACATTTGGTGTGCTGAAAATCCAATAACTTTCCCCATAGGTAAGAAAGCAAGTCAGTGACTAAGTTGCAATTAGTGAGAAACCTTCACTTTAAAAAGGCCTGAACAGCCGAGAAAGCATAGCTGTCAAAGTGGTTTGGGAGGTGAATGAACAGCCACAGAAAACACTGCTGCTTCTATTTTGCTGAGCTCACACTTCTTTTCAATGGCTGCTCCCTCAACATTTCTACTTCATGGAAAATCTGTCAGCCATTAAAATGAGTGCGAACCTCACATTGCAATACAAAGCTACCAGAAGGCAGTGGCAGGCCTCTTAAAACACGTTTACTTTGTGACTCCAAGAGTCATGCATTATTTGAACGACATTTGGTTGTGAAAGAATAGATACAGTGTTACAGAGATTCGCTATGCTATTTTCTTAAGGTGGTTTCAATATTGTCCATACTGGGTTTCACTTCACTTGTGAGTCAGTTTTGAACCTGGGCCTCCAAAGGTGAAAAACTGGCTCCTACAACCGTAATAATGTTTATGTCAAAGAACTTGACAACCATTACTATATCAAGTGTTTGTTTTGGCTTTGATTTACAAAGAATGGAGGATGAGTTTTGTTTTTGTGATTTTAGGAGTAGTACCATCGTTTGGTAAATGGAAAACAGCCTCCTGTTTTCCACATACTGTCATTTAAACGTGATGTACAGATACTGAATGCTGTGTTAATCTCGTTTTGTAGTGGTTCATGGTCCTGAGCAATTCAATTGTTTCTCAATTGTTTCTGTGCAATTCTATGGATGGCAACAATTTAGTTGATCTCCACTCTTTTCATACAACATCATTTGACATCTGTTGCTGTGAAAACAAAAAACAACAGCAATAATAAAACTGTATATAAATATCCACTGCTATGCATGTTTCTATAAATTATTTCACTGCTGTTGATAATTTTATTCATTTATTTACCAAAGATATTACTTTTTCCCACCTTGTGTAAAATGTATTGTCTGACACAATAGAAAATCTGTTTTTTCTTTTTCAATTATTCCACATTCCTAGTATCCCTGCATATCCACAGTATTACTCTGCGCTATACAGTGAGGACTTGTTTAGAAAACCTGGCTCAGGAGAGTTTGCACATGATCTGGCTAGACAAGCACGGGCAGCAGACTTGCTCAGTGTGAATTCCCACATGGACAGAAACACAGAAATAGCCTGAGGGCTAAAGACGGGAAAGAGCTCCTCTTGAAACTGGAACGATGCAGTGGAGATGGAGCAAACCAATAATAAAACCCACACATTTCACTGCCTGAGAGATAGAAAAGAAAATCATAGTTTTTAGATTTAATATCAAAACATAAATCATTCGTCAGATGTTTCTGTTTTTATAATGCTTCTTTGCTTTGTTGTATTATGTATACACACAGGGTGATCCATAAACAATGTGTCATAGGAAAACATTAAATAAGAAATAATGTACATAATAGAGGGTTTGGTGACATATAAATCAGTTATTTATTATTATTTTAAATTTTTTCTTTACTTCTACTTCTAATAATAACAATAATCACAGACTGCAGCCGTAGCTTGTTATAACATGTCACTCGTAAAACAGCTTGTAAATACTTAATGTTAGTACCTTAAAGCTAGTAACTAAATGTAATTCCTAGTTAACAATCAAATCAATTTGTTACAGATGTTTGTGACTTGGTGTCTAACCCCGAGAAACTGTGTTCTGTATTTTTTTTTCCTGATAAAACCTCCTCACTCCTCGGTTTATATCCTACAATGTTTTCTGAACGGATCCTTATAGTTGCACTTTGTACCTGTTTCTCTTTTCTCCTATCAAGTTTTTGTCTCTTTTTGTCTCATACCCTTTTTTCTCATACCCTCTTGTATGTAATTTGATTGACAATCGTTCTCCATCAGTACAGAATGTCAAGCCGTTCCCTTTGGAATAATAGGTTTCATGTTTGGTAACAGGTTGTGCAGCTCCGACAGATATGATCAAATTAGGCTGTCAAATTGCAAGGCCCGGCCTTTACTGTCTATAACGTATTCTGATTAGAAATGGCAGTTTTTCTCCAGTGCCATACACTACATTTGATAGCTGTATCTTTGCCAGTCTAATATCTACTGTCTTACATTTTTGTTATCTATAATGCACGTTTATAAACCCCTGACCTTCTTATTGGACATTCTCTTTCAGGTACTTTTATTAGGAACTGTAAATAATATGTAGTTGGGTCACTGACCACAGCCTTGACACAACATGGCATAGATTCCACAAGGTGAGGAAGGTTTTGAGGGATGTTAATTCATATTTATAACATCTCTCATCAGGGAAATACCCTGTCCAGTACCTCCTGACTCCCTCCAAATGACTTTTCACTGACAGGCGAGGTCACATCATGGGGCCAGTACACAGCACACACAGGAGGCAGCTGGTTGATTGTTCTGTCATATGTACCACAGACTGGCTACTGAGGTGGGTCTGCCAACTTAGTACCTCCACATTGACATATGAAGCCTTTATAGTGATATTTGCAAGGTTTAGAAATACATTCATTAAATACATTTGGCCTGAAGTTTCCTCCATTCATGTGGAAATGGAAGACTGAAACACATTTGCTGGGTAGAGCCAAGAAGTTTATAAATATGTTAGATAGTAATAAATACTTGGAATGTGGTCAAAAGATTTCTTGAGTGATGTGGGTAAATACTGTTTTGTCCCAGTGCCTGGTCCCTCTGTTCTGCCAGTGTTACACTGGTTAATTACCTGGTCACATCTGCCTCTTACCTCTTGGGTTTTTTTGCTCTTGTCATGCATGTCATAATAAAAATTATCTTAAATTTCCCAAACCTCTCAATTGGAAAGGATGTGTTACAGCTCAGTAGATCTGTGCAATACTAGCAAAACATGCCAATATACTTAAAAATTGAAAACTACACCCATAAAACGACTGTAATTAACATTCCAATTCCAAGCACTTTTTCTTACCTGGCTTGCTGATGCGCATATGTAATTTTACAATATGTGGTACTACAGTCATTTAAAGAAAGTTCTCATGTTTAAGATAAAAACACATATTTACAAGAACATGTATTTCTTTAAATACGACACATTTTATTATTCTTCTTCTTCATTTATTTAGCAGATATCTTTATAACTTATAGTGACTAGGGTGTGTGAACTATGCATCAGTTGCAGAGTCACTTACAACAACATCTCACCTGAAAGGCAGAGCACAAGGAGGTTAAGTGACTTGCTCAGGGTGAGGGAGTGAGCTGGGATTTGAACCCGGGACCTCCTGGTTACAAGCCCTTTTCTTTAATCACCATACATTTGAGAGCTATATTATGAATGGCAGTTTGTTTGCTTCAAATATAAAGCTGAGACCTACCCAGTAAGTTTTTTTTTTTTTTTTTTTTTTTTTTTACTGTTGCTAGAATGTATTAGGTTCTTATGCTCATAATTGAAATTGTTTGAAAGCACAGAGGCTGTTTGCATTCATAATAAATTAGAGTAATGGGAAATGCAATTGCTTGCTCAGGTGAGTGGTATTGTTGGATTCCTCTTGTTTTCATGCAGTTTTGACTAACCCTTTGTAACGTTTATTTGATCCTATCTGTTGATGTTCTTACACAGTCAGTGGTTTTAGTTGCCTCATCTTTAGAAATATTGAACAGGACAAAGGCTGATCAATTTTATTTTATGGCATAGCTTTGTTAACTTAAAGATTAACTCTCATATTAACAGGAAACATCACTTGGAAACCACTAACTAAACTCAAGTTATTACTTGTCCATGTTTGCTTTTACGTATTTTAGCTCGACAGATGCAGTTACGCGTGAGTATATAACAGAATGATGGTCCTGTTGAAATTATTTGCATTGACAAACAGCTATTTGAGTTGATTCAGTGGGATGTTATATAGGGTGCTAGAATTTCCAAAAACCAGCAGTGGTTGAGGAAATTAAACGTGTTTAT
>NC_054550.1:26640244-26645244 GCF_017654505.1 Polyodon spathula
ATTATAAGGCATCCGTCAGTTTCAGACAACTCTTATTACAGACGTAACTTTTACTTCACGTACTTATATATGCATATAGATATATATAATATATATATATATATTATGACGTAACTGCTATATATATATATATCTATATATATCTAATATATATATATATATATATATATATATATATATATATATATATATATATATATATATATATATATAAAAAATATATATTATATATATATATATATATATATAATATATAAGTAACCTACAAAATCACATTGTGAACACAATCAAGCGAGTTGTGAAAAATGTGTTCTGATAACTGAACAGCAGATGTCTCACCCAGGGACTCTTTGTTGCTGAAACAGCAGGAATCGCCAGTATGTTCACTTTGCAGAGCATTCATTTCCCTGCCAGCTGCCAATTTCTAAACTGCAGTAAGACTTCTACTTTTCAGGTTCTTGGCTCATTTGCCAATTTTCAACAAAATGACATGGGCAGCCTTGGATTTCGTTGTACATTTCTCCCATTTACTCTGTTGTACTGTTAAAATGTGGATGTTTATCATTTGTCATCCTTTAATAAAATATCCTGGATCTGATTGGAAGAAAAGGATTCTAACTCATGCTGTTGTTTCAGAACGACCTCATGGCTTCGGATCGCATTACCCTCATCGCGCTGATATATTATCTTAAAATGTAATTTTATATTTTATACAGGTATGTCAAATGTATTTGCTCAATAACAAACCTGACAGTATGCATCAAGTCTGTTACTGTGCTCCGAGTGTGTGTGTTATTGTGGTACACTTTCAAATTAGTTATCCTCCTAAAAAGATATATAGTGTAAAACATACTCCAAATATCAGACTACTTATATTTTCAAAATGTACATATATATGTATACATGTAAATTATGATTCTTAATTGATTTCATGAACATGTTGAGAAACAAAGGCTTTTTTTCAGAATACATTAAAAGTGAATCAATTCATGAATTCATGTAGAATATAAAATAATTCATAGTCAGGTAACACATTCAGTGGCTGTTGCTGTATGCCTATGCAGTATACAGTAGAGTATTAAAACCAAATGAACACCGAGCACACTTTCTTTTTACTTTAGCCTGTAGGCTACCAGTAACACAAAATAAATCATGCTGCTGCATTGCACATTGGTGTACAATGTGAATAAAAGATGATTTTAAATCGAAACTAAATTATTTTTGTTTTTATTATTATTATTATTATTATTATTATTATTATTATTATTATTATTATTATTATTATTATTATTATTAACTAAACTTGACAGCTTAGACAGTTAACACAAATATAGATCATGCTGCCGTATTGACAAGTTATGATACTTACAGAGAGACAGTCAATTCTTGTTAATACAAATTTGTAGTAGCCTACAAGCCAAATGTACACTGTCTGTTTTTCTTTAAGCTAATCAGTGGTGCAGTGCTCTATTATACACAATTACAAACGACCTGTACATTAATAGAATAGGTGTGTTTCCTATTCCTATACAGATGCTCATTATGAGCTGGAGGGGTTAGTGGCACATGTGTGCAGTCTAATGCTCCCTGGTTTGGAAAAATAGGTATTTCGCTGTTGGCCCCAAAAATCATTAAGCACAACTAGTAATGCACGAGAAAAGCCTGACTGGGAAACGGCAGCAGCAATTGCGATGTTTAAAACATGCTTAAACGCTATAATATATATACCTATATATATATATATATATATATATATATATATATATATATATATATATATAATATATTCGCATCTTATTGTTGTTGTCATGACATCAGTGTATATAGGTATCTAATCTTGTGGCATAGCTTCTTTGGCACCCTAAGGGTATTCTTGTTAACTGAAATTCCTCTTCCTAAAACCCAAAGCTGATCAGAAACAATACAGCTGCAGGGTTTTTACAAAAAAAAAAAACACTGAAAAGTGTCTTAATTTGAAATTGCTTGGAATTTGTGTGAATTGCTTAATGTGGAATCTTTGCCTTTCCTTTTAGGAATGTTCCATTACTATGATTTGAAATTGCATTATATCAGAAATATTTAAATTGGTTTGTGCCAGATAGTCACTCGGGTGTTGTTTTTATACTAGTTGTAAAAATAATAATTTATACTTTATACTTTTTATATTGCATTTGATTCTAATTCTAATTCTAAATTATTCTAAAATAAAATAAAAATTCTAAATTAAATAAAAAGACACCTTATTGAGTTAATGCACCTGCCATAGGTGTCATTTCAAGAGTTAGTTGTTGCTAAAACTAGATCCACAGTCTAGTTGCCATTAATGAATTATGGATGCTATTGTTTTTGGGGTCAGATTGATGCTTGATAAAGCCATCTGTTTAACAGAAATGCTAATGGAATCCTCAATGCTGAGTTGTTTCAGCCCATTCTTCTTTCTTGGTGCAGAATGTTCCTAATTGGTTTTCAAACCAGAGTGGTTGAGTGATTGGTTTTTTCATCCTTATGAAAGTTGCAACATGGGTCAAAGGTCTTGTTCACTCGAGAGAGAATTTTTTATTTTTTTTTCACAGAATGCACTGTTTTTATGAAGGTAATTAACTTTTCCATTCTTGAAGTTTAGATGACTGTTTGAACCATGTGATTACAGTATCATCTACCACCAAATGTTTGATATAAAGAATGAATAATATGCTTTGAGATAAGGTGGGAAAACAAGTTGAATTATCATTACTTCTTTATGAGGCTTACTTAATTACCAGCCTTATAACTACTTTCTGGCTTTCCAGTGCGATTTCTTCAGATGAAAGTTAGCAACAATTATTTATAAAATGCCAATCGCAGTGCTTTATGCTTGAGAATCCTGCCACACATATATCTGGTGAGAGGTTGTAGGTACACAAAAAGAGGTATATTCATTTAATATGAATGCTGTCTAGATATTTAAATTGGCCATGTTTTGTACCAAGGTTATGAAAAAAAAACTGCAGTTTAAACATTGTGCTAGAGTCACTGTTTTATATTGGTCTTTTAATAGTAATAGGTTTTAATGTAAAACCATTTTAATAATATAAATGGTATTGGAATTCAAAACTGCAGTAGACCCTAAAAAGTTCAGATTATGTTAAGAGATAAGCAATTCCAAACAGACTGAAAAGAAACGGGAATAATCTTGTTCAGCCCATTTTTGCACCACGACTAAGTCAGCCAAGTCAAAATGCAATGACATGAATAACGATGTGTCCATCAGAGAACTGTTCCTTTTTAGATTAAGATTTCTAGGGATAATACAATATGGACAAAAATGTAATCCTGAAGGGACACACTAATCCCTCCTGCAATCGTAGGTATTGTAAAGAAAAGACTTTTCAGATTCTGAAACTTTAAGTATGGAACGATAAATATCATGCCAATGTTAAACTAATATGCCGTTTTACAGTTAAAAATATGTAGTGTTTCAATTTAACATTCTAAAGGCTGCAAAAAAAAAGTTTAAGGATTACATTAGATTAACCAAATCCAACCTTTTACATTAATTACAGTTCTACTAAGGCTGTCTTTGTATCCATCGCATTGCTTTTGATAATCAAACCGATTTAAATTGAGTGAGGATTGCAGGCCAATGTTAAGAGGCAAGTGTTAAACTTTGAGCTACAGAGTAGAGGGCAGCTAATTCAGTTTACTGTGAAGGAAACACTAGAGCTACGTGAAGAAATGATGCATATAGGCGGTTTTTGACCTGTGTATAAGATGTTATTCTAGACTGCAGATGAAACCAGTGGAGTCTCAGTTTGATATCGGAACAAAATTTAGCTTTACAGACTTGTATTATATTTATATATATTCTAAAATAAATATATTCAGGTTGTGCTAAAAGTAGTACCAGTCGGTAATAGTAAATGGAGTAAATATTAAAGTATTTAAACTCAAGAAAATAGAACGTATAGTCAGACAGAACAGCCTGTGTGAATAAACCGCATTACGTGTTATAGACTGTTTTACACATTACAGAAGGGCTTAAACTCGGCTGCTTGTATCTGCATTTCCAACAAGAAGAGCAGATTATAGATTTGATATATATCACGAAGCTATGAAAACCCTTTAAATAACTTTTTAATTGGTTTGCTGTAGTTTTAAAAATGGTAACGCAGCAAATCAATTAATTTGTCATTAATCAGGTATTTTATTATTTTTATATATACATGTTTTTTATTTCTGTGAGTTACAGCCAGTGAAAGATGGCAATATTCAGTAAGGGTAATTTCCAAGGACCAAGACACAGTTTTATAAACTAATCCTCTGCTAATGGTCCTTTTTTAATGTAATTTATAGGTTCATTCATTACCCTTTTTGTATTAATAATTATTTCTAAAATACCGAAGAGCCATCTTTTCTATCATGGTCTTTCTCAGTGTGTGATTTACAGCTGAGTCCTGGCTTTACTCTATCTTCTTGAGGTGTGACATTTCAAAATATTTATAGCTCTTCCACATTAATGCTTTCCTCATAGATCTGAAGGTGACCGGCTCTCCTTCCACAGTAAAGTAATTAATGAAATCTCTATTCTTTCTACATCTATTATTTATCTACTCTGCATTGAAACATTCTTATAAGAGAGTCATATTAGATTGGCAAATAGCTAATAAACAGTTATTTTCATAGAGCACTACTTTGAAGACCACCCTCGTTACAAAGGGTGTTGGTGGTGAATGTGGGGGGGGGGGGGTGGTGGGGGGGGGGTGGTTGGGGGGGGGGGGGGGGGTTTATGTGACTCAGTTCCAAGTGAGTGCACCAAATCTTTAATATTTTATTGATCAGATCTAAACCTTCTGCCCAAAGTGGCAATTAAATTTCAATTAAACTGACTGAAAGCATCATATTAAATTTCAGCACTTTACGAGCTATCAGATAATGCTGCAGGACAAATCTTGAATATAATCATACTCTTTTGAAATTATATTATCCTGTTCATTCACAATAAAAGTGACAGTTTTAGGTAT